>NW_017728997.1:50954336-50956350 GCF_001723915.1 Gavialis gangeticus | reverse complement strand
CCAAGGATCTCCCTCCAATTGTACTGTGTGGGGGAGCAGCAGGCTGGGTAGGGGAGGTGAGGAGGAGTCGGTGAAGGTCAGGAGTGAGGGGTGGGGTATCGGACACGGGTTGGGTGGGACAGAGTGGTGTAGGGTTAGTGGTCTAAGACTGAAAATACTTGCCCTTCATTTTGATGTTTGGTACTGTGTGAATCCACCATAGAGAGAAAGCAAGAAAAAAAAACAAACAAAAAACAAACAAACAAAAAAAGGGGGATTGGGTGGAAAGGGGGGAAGGGGGGTACAAACAATATTTTATTCAATCGCCGTTTGAATAAAAATATTGTGTATCATAATCATACCAAAAGGAAACCTCTTGCAAAAAACGACATGAAAAAGAAAAGGAAAAGGAAAACAAAACAATAAAAAAGAAAAAGGCCACAGTAAACTAATAAAAAGTATAGATATAACTAGAGAAATATATATATATATATTTATATACTCAAAATAAAAATGAAAGTCAGTAGCAAACAGTTGCAACAGTCTTGATATAGAAATGTTCTTACTGAGTTAGCATATCATGCAAAAAGTTGAGGTTAAAAGAGACCAGGTGGGGGACAGGGAAGGCGAGAGAGAGAGAGAAGAGAGATAGAGAGGCGGGACAGAGAAAAGCAGGAGGCAAGAAAGACAGAAACAAGGAAAGGGAAGGCATGTTTGCCTGAGACCCCCATCCTGTTAGTGGTGTGGTCCTACTGGGAAATATGTTATGTGCTTTGCTTTTTACAGGTGACTCAGTATCCTGTACTGATTTCAGAGGGCATGGGAATACTGTCTAGAAAACAAGAACATAGGACATGGGCTGAGCAGTCCTTGGTGAGGAAGTCAAGTCTGGGGAGAAGGCCTGAACTAGGTTTGATATTTTATTTTGAGATCCCTCTGTGTGTAAAACCAATCTCCAGGGAGAGGTATGCTTTGACCTACACAAGATATGGGGAGTCACAAGATGTTTCTGAATCCTTTTTGTGAAAGCACGGAAACGTGGGGGCATTCCTGAAATAGAGGAACAGCCCAGGCTGCAGCAGACCTTGCAGCTGCCCCTTAACCTGGGGCTTTGGGGGCAGTGAATGCCACCCAGGATGGGGCTGACTGAATACTCTGTGGCCTACCTGCTTAGCCTCAAGGGGCAGTTGCTGCCACCTACCTGAAGTAGGAATCCTGGGCAATTCACTCATGCTACATTTTAATGGGTGAAGTACAGGCTGCACCTTGAGCCTGGGTGAGAACAACGGTGCCAACTGTGAAACCCTTCCAGGTCTGCCCTGGACTGGTTATGTTCTTGGATGAGCCATGGTGCAGGGCTGAATCCCTACTCTGAGGTGCATGGCTCTGGGTCTTTTCCCAGTGACTTCCTAACTGAAGGATTTGACTACTAAAGACTGAGCCATGAACTGACATCTCTCCAGAGCAGGTTTTAGGTAGGTTGCTAGCACGGATGCAGGCCCAGCCTGCTGGACCCTGCTGCCTGCAGTGGCAGAGATTTAGCAATACCCAGGGACATCTTCATGAAAGCTGAGCCACCACAGAGGCTACCGCAGCCATAGTCATGGCCCAGACCAACAAAGAACTGGTCAGGTGGACTGAGGAACTCTGAGAGGAACCTGAAGGGGCACATCCTGCTGAGTGTGTAGAAAGAGGTGGGGCTTGGGAAGCGAATACAAAATCTTTGTCTCTATCTAAAACCTGATGAGAAAAAACCGTAATAGGGGCTGTGGTATCTCTCTGGGATGTGCTGTGGGAGGTACCTAAACATTGTGTTCAATGAAGTCAGCTTTCTTAGGTGACAGCAATTCCAGTGAGTAGAGGTGACACCAGCCTCTTCTCAGTGGGTGAACTGAGGTGGGAATTTGGAACAATTTGTTTTAAAGTCACTTTTGTGTGTGTCCATCTCTTGTTACAGCAGCTTCAAGGTTGCTATATCTACCACCAGGACTAACACAGGTTAGGTTGTCACCTGGGCATTATGATACTAGCTGGT
>NW_017728997.1:50946084-50949336 GCF_001723915.1 Gavialis gangeticus | reverse complement strand
GGGGGGGGGGGGAGGGCAGCACTATACAATGGCAGGACATGGGCCCTGCGGCCTGGGACTGCTGTGCCTGTGGGCAGGAGCAGGGCAGGCTCAGCTGCAAGGGGCGGACAGTGGTGGCCCAGGGGGAGGCAGGGAAGTTGGACATGGGCAGTGCTGGAAGGGGTGGTTATGGGTGGGGGCTAAGCTAAAATTTGGGGGGTCTATAGTTCCCCCCAAGCTGCCCCTAGTGCCACCCCTGCCACTGAGGGAGATCACTTTGTGTTGATCCACATGGGAAAGGTTTATATGGTCAACAGGACTCTGTTGACTCTGGGGGCTGTAGCTTACAACTCAGTCCTGATATAAGGAAGATGGGAGGGGTCTCTAGAGAGATGGGGCCTCTGGACTGAGCATCATTTTGGAGAGGGATCCTGAGAGCACCAGACCTTGGAGAGATGCCTCAGGCCAGGTTTGGTGTTCTATTAGCCCAAGCTCCTTTTGTGAATAAATCAAACCTCAGGAGGGAGCTCTGTTCTGAACCATGGTACTAGGAACTAGGCATGAAGGAGGGACTTGGGGAGGGAAAGAGGTAGTGTACAGTAGAGAGACACAGAAAGGTGGGGAGGGTGGAAGGGATAGGGGAAAGGAAGAGAGTTCAGTGGGAGGAAACGGCCTAATTCACATACTACAGGGTATAAGATGCTCCTTTGGGAGTGGCACATATCCTGTGGTGGGAGAACAGGTTATGAAGCATTTCCCAAATTGTGGGGCATGACCCCTTGTTCCTTGGGGGGAGGGTATATGCAAATCACTGCAGCAACTGATAGTGCCCCCTGCTTCAGTCACTCTCAAACCCTACCTGCTTCAGCAACTGCTGTCTCTTCCCCCAACCCTGATTCCCCCTTGCCACCGAGCACTACAAGGGAAATTAGCACAATCATTGGCAGGGGGAATCATCAGAGGCAGTTGAAGTACTGGGGCTTGAGAGCTGCTGCCTTAATCATGGTCAGTGGTGAATCCACAAGATTTGTGAAATGCTGGGTTAGGGGTAGAGAGAGAAAGAGAAAAGGACAGAAAAAGAAAGAGAAAGAGAGTGAGCAAGAGAGGCAGGCTAACACACAAGTACACGGATTAAATATAAAATAAATAAAAAAAAAATCAACCAACCAAAACTTAAATCATAAAAATAACAATGGCTAAAATAAAACAAAGAAGAAGAATAACAAAAAACATGCAAATTTTCACAGGCTTTCAAATTAGTTGGCTGCTACAGAACTATCACCCAATACATAGAAAGCATATAAAGCAGCAGTTCAACCTCATCTCCCCTACACCTTTATTTTTTTTTGAAACTTTGTTTTAGCTTGAGGCTTTTTTGATGAAAGATCTAAGTATTGAACCTTGGCATACCTGGGTGGACTCCCAGGAACACAGTTAAGCTTTGGTTTTTACACACGGGTGTCCATTTCCATTCATTATTTCTAAGATTATCATCATTCATTTTTAGTAGCAGAAGTGTTGCTGGTTTCTGGTCCCTGATGCTCATTCTCAGTGCCAGCTAGGGATTTCAGGGTCAAAGGGCATGTGAAAGGGCAACCAAAACAGGAAAGTGCCTACTTACACTTCACCTGGAGAATCTGGTCACTGAGGTTTGCTTGGATGTAGTAGATACTGTAGGGTGGCAAAACCAGCCCCAGGCTGTGGAAGGGAAGGAAACAGAGAGAACATTTCTAATGAGGCTGTACAAGTATCCACAAGGAAGGAAATCCTGGCCACAGTGAACTCAGAGGCAGAACTCCCTTTGACTCTACTGGGGCTGGACTTCACCCTAAACACTATTCTAGACACCAGCCTCTGGGGCTGAGCCATCTGAAGCCAGTAGGCATTTTGTCTTTTGAGGAGGACAAGCCACTTAGCAGGGAATGAGGCACAGGCTCTGCTCTTGTACTGACAACCTGCACTGTTAAGTATGGGGACATCTGGCACAGCTGGTTTCAGCCCTTGCTTAATTAGGACATCAGCTCTTCAGCTAATAGGACCAAGAGATCTAAGGTAGTTCCTTTTCTCCCAGGAGCCACACCCAGATCCCATTCCAGGGACGCAGGATTCCAGGTCTGTTTTTTGCTTCCATACTCCAAGGGACCTACTTAGCTTCCCCATTCCTAGCAGCTGCAGAGAGATCCAGGAGGATATTTCTGTGCTCTCTTGGAATGGCATCTGGCCATGCTCTAGCTGTGTTTTATACTTTCCCTCCCAAGTGACATCCTCCTTTCCTTTGGACTGGACACCACTACTTGCATGGGCAGAACTTGTAGAAATGATATATAAATGCAATGGTTTGTGGGCTGGGACTCCCATGGATCAGGAGCTGAAAGGGCTGCACAGAAATAAGGCACATTTCTTTGACCCATCCCTCTGCCCCTTAGCCAGGGGCTGGAAGTTTGGCAAGGTCAGAGGCCACGACTTGCTATGAACCTTGCTGCAGGTGAACAGACTGCTACCTAACTAGCAGTCTTTCCTGGATGCACCAATGATACATCCCTCCCCAACACAGCAAACAGAGAGGCCTTCTAGATACAACATCAGAGTAGCAAATGCATTTAAAATGAAGTGGGAGCTGTCAAAAAGGAGTACTGGAACAGAATAGTCTTGTGGCTAATGCATGGGGGTAAAAGTCAGGATTCCTGGCTCTTAAACAGAATTTTTAGTCTCTCACCTGGTGCGTGCCTCAGTTGCCCTATCTGCAAAATAGGAAGAACCAGACTGACCTGCCTCATAAGATGATTATGTCATTTGTGGCTGTAAAGCTATTTGTGGTGTTTGGACAGAGGATGAAAGGAAGGTCAGGAATTTAGGATTATTATTAATAATATTGCAATATGGCGTGGGGGGGGGAGAGGGTGGTGAGCAGCGACTGCCCTCAGCCGCCACCGGCAGCATCAGCAGTGTTTCTTTCAGGGGTTGCACTGACATTCTCAGGAGGTGCACGTGCACCTGCGTGCACCCCCCTATGCATTGCCAATGAACAGCCCTAACCTAGTGTGGCCCCTGTACCCTCTACCCACTGCAGAAGTCTGACAGCACCAGCACACTTACAGGCTGGGGGAGGACGTTCTTAGCAGCACAGCAGTGGAAAGGGATCTTAGAGTCACTATTGACACCAAGATGAACATGAGTTGTTAATGTGACAAAGCAATCAGTAATGCTAACCGAACTTTATCATGCATTTGCAGGTGCATGACTTCATAGACTCATATATTCATAGACATTCAG
>NW_017728997.1:50910716-50941084 GCF_001723915.1 Gavialis gangeticus | reverse complement strand
TGAACAGACGTTCCCCCAGATCCTGGTGAACACCCTGATAAACTTATAGGTGGCCACCAGATCGCCTGAGCCTGCGCTTTTCCAGGCTAAAGAATCCCATGGCTCTCAGCCTCTTATAAGGTCTGTTTTCCTGACCTCTGATCATGTGCGTGGCTCTCCTCTGCACTCTCTCAAGCTTCTCTACATCCTTTTTGAATTCTGGAGCCCAAAACTGGACGCAGTACTCCAGCTGCGGCCTCACCAAGGCTGAGTACAACAGGAGAATGACGTCCCGGGATTTGCTTGAGAAGCATCTATGGATGCAAGCCAGCGTTTAGGTCGCTTTACTAGCTGCAGCATCACACTGAAGGCTCATGTTCATCTTGTGGTCAATCATAACCCCCAAGTCCCTTTCATCTGTAGTGCTAACCAGCGTAGCGCTACCAAGCCTATAAGCATGCTGCAGGTTTTTCCTCCCAAGGTGGAGAACCTTGCATTTTTCAGTGTTGAACACCATCAGGTTCTCATCCGCCGACTTCATGAGCCTGTCAAGACCTGCCTGACAAACAGGTCCAGGGAGGTGATAGGTGATGCTTCCCCTCTATGCAGCATTGGTCAGGCCGCAACTGGAGTACTGTGTCCAGTTTTGGGTGCCACACTTCAAGAGGGATGTCAACAACCTCAAGAGGGTTCAGAGGAGGGCCACTTGTATGGTTAGGGGCCTGCAGGCAAAGCCCTAAGAGGAGAGATTAAAAGCCCTAGACCTCTTTAGCCTCTGCAACAGAAGGCTGAGAGGTGATCTTATGGCTATCTACTAATTCACTGGGGGGGTGAGGAGCGGGGGTGCCAGCAAGGAATAGGAGATGCTCTGTTTACCAGGGAACCCCTTGCAGTAACTAGCAACAACGGCCACAAACTGAGAGAGAGCAGATTTAGGTTAGCATCAAGAAGAACTTCTTTATGGTATGGGTTGCCAGAATCTGGAATGGGCTTCCAAGGGACGTGGTGCTCTCCCCTACCCTGGAGGTCTTTAAGAGGAGGCTAAATATGCACCTGGATGGGGTCATCTGACCCCAGCACTCTTGCCTGCCCATGACAGGGGGTCGGACTCGATGATCTACTGAGGTCCCTTCTGAACCAAACATCTATGAATCTATGAATGTTGGGGCTACTGCCTGGCTGTGGTCTGCTGCCACCTTGGACCTGCAGTCTCAGGTCTGCATGCCTGCCAGACCCAGATGGGGACCGCATGGCAACCTGGGTATGAGCGCTGCAGCAGAGCCTCCTGCATCTCTGGGCCAGCTGTCAGTAGGCCATGGCTGCACAGCTGGCCTTCGTGCGGCACTGCTGTCATGTTTTCCTATGCCCCTGCTCCACCATCTGGGCAGCTGTTGCCCAGAAGATGAGCTCATTGCCATGGCCTGCTTTGAACTATCAAAGTGTGTCTTCCTGGCCCCATTTAGCCAAGAGGTCAGCCACCTTATCTACCCTCCAGTTAGGTCCCCAGTACTGGCCTTGGGCAGACTCCTCTGCCTGGGTCCACTGCTTGCCTCACTAGCAGAGATTCTGTTGTTCCTGTTTAAAAACTGCAAATTCTCTGGTAAAAAAAAGCCACAAATTCTGTCATTAAAATACCCAAAATCCGTATTCTTCTGTGATTAAAATGAAACACTACTATATACAGAAAGATCAGTAGGGCAATGTTTTACTGATATATTTACTATTTTAAAGCAATCTGGGAGCCTACCAGTGCCTCTACCATCATAATAAAATGAATTCTAAATATTTATACACTTTGGTGTTTGCTTTTGGTTTTCTTATCATAGAAAAATCAGAGATGCCCCTGCCCCCTTCACTCACCCGGGCATGAGGCACTGATCAGCACTGATATGCCAGTGAACTGCCCCTGCCCTTGCCCCTCACTCCTGACCTGCAGCCCCTGCTTGCCCCAACTAGCTCCCTCCTGGCAGCAGCTCCATCCCAGCACCAGGACTTGAGTCCAACTGCAACTGTCCCACCTGCTGCTTTGTCGCGCTGAGCAGTGCCAGCCCTTACTGTTCTGCTCCCTGTGCCCAGGCTCTAGTGATCCCCATGCTGTTCCTGAGAAGCCGTCGACTGCGGCTCAGGAACTGTGCAGGAGGAGGCCTTCCAAGTTGCCCTCCTCCTGCACAGGCTGCTCTAGTTGGGCAGGGGGACTCTAAGCCCGGCTCTGGCAGCCTCTCCTACCCAAAGCTCTCCCCCATCCCTGACCCCCATCTCTCTCTCTCACACACATCCCCCTCCTGCCACCTCCACCTCTCCCCACAGCCCATCACATCCCCCAAGGGGTTCCTGGGACCAGAACCACCCCAGGCTGGGGCCACATGCCCCAGCACTGGTGTGGACACGGGCCTGGCCTGGAGAGCAGCAGTTGCCCCTCCAGCCATGGCTCCTGGCAGCAGGTCCCATCCTGTCTTGTGGCTGGGCATGCAGGGTATGAGATTTGTGGGGGGGATGTGAGATTTGTGTGGGGGTGGGGTTTGTGGGGGGCCTTGGGGTTTGTGGGAGTGAGGTTTATGGGCAGAGTGTGGGGCTTATGCAGGGGTTTGGGGCATGTCGGTGGTGGCCAGGGGTGATTATGGACCACCTGCAGGTGACGCCAAACTCTAGGCAGGAGTCATGCACCATTGGCCCGAGCCAGCTCTTGCCTGCAAGTGCCCTGTATGCTGTCAGACCAGGCTGGCTCCATGGTGGCAGAAACCAGCCCGTCCTCAAGATGTGCAGTTCCTGCCTGCGGTGCTGGGAGCCCTGGGTGGCAGCAAGAGACAGTGTGGTCTTGTTTGAAGGCGCACGCCAGTGGGCTGGGCCAGCTCCGGAGTGCCATGTGCAACCCTGGGTCTCAGGTGATGCTGTGTGCAGCCACAGGGCTGTGCCTGCAGTGGGTCATGAGTGTCCCAATGGCCTAGCTGGCTGGGGTGGGGGGATGCTGTGCACTATGCAGGAGGGACCTACCCCTCCTAAACAGTCCACCCACCTACACGCACTCCATACGCAGTCCTTCCACCCCTTCATTCCTACTGACTGGGGACAGAGCCTGGGTCTAAGCCACTGCTGCCAGCCTTACCCTGATTCTATTCCCTACCAGATTTCCTGGTATCAAATTTACAGTCCATGCTACCTCCTGCAGCATCTTAAACTGCTCTGAGATGCTGCAACAGGCACATGCTCACTCATCTGAACGCAGCCACTGTGTCCATTGAAGAAGCTGCTGTATCAAGAAGTGCTATGACAGTAACTCAGTACTAATGGACTGTCTCTACTAGGATTACCAGGATGAAGCAGCAGCACAATGAGATTTCATTTCAGAGACTGTACTTCTCTGTGTTCTTTAGTAGAAACAACAATGTTCTCCTAGTGGGTCTCTAGTTTTGTCAATGAGACGTCAGACGCCTATATTTGGATTATCACTAAATAATGCAATATACATATTTCTCTTTTTTGATCTTAAGAAAATTGGCCTATAAGACCCTTAAAATATAACTTAAAAATATCAAAATTTCTTTAAAACTTGCCCTTTTCATACCAAGCATTTCAAATAGCAAGGATCATTGACCTAAAAGTGCCTTCAGGCAATTGCATCCTTACCTCTTGGAGAATTATTAGAACGATGATAAATGGGTGAGAAGTTTTAAAGAATCAATAACTGAGAATTATAAGTAAATGCTATAAAAAAATCTTGATATATTCTATTGTTCTCTGGTATAAGTGCCTGCCCTCAACACTGTTTATTACAAGTGCTTGCAAGGCTGCATTTTGTGTTCAGTACATGCTTAAGACATCTGTTGTATCTATCCTTGATTGATGAACTGTTGATTATAGACTCCTGTGGCTCCTGCCAACATAATCAACGGCTGGTTGGTTAAGAATATCAAGTGTCCTGATTTAAAACAAGGTCAAAGTTTACCTGAAAAGAACCAAGCATTAAAAATGGATAGCGATGCTCCCTAGACCTCCTCTGAACTAGACTTTGGGCCCCTGAGGACTACTCACTGGGCACATCCAGATGAGCGTGGTTGTGTGGTATGTGCCGCCACAAATAAGTTTACAGTGTCACATACCACACAGCCTGGTGTTCTCCGCACTACAAGGGCAAGCTGCCTGAGTGTGAGCTGCGCTGTTCCCCCCACCCCCCCGAGGGGTTTTCTGACACCTGGCTTTCTAGGGGTCAAAAAAAAAAAAAAAACCAAAAAAAAAAACAGAGCACGCTCAGGCAACATACACTGTTGAACAGCGGAGCTAAGCCATCCGGATCTCCACTGTGAATGCCAGCCAGGCTCTGCCTGGCAAGATTGCCATAGATGCGGCCCCAGGAGGCCCCAGGACCCCAAGTAAGGCTGCTGGAGCCAGCACAGTGGTGGCCCCAGCCTCCCTTACCACCTCTGGGGTAACTTGCTGCACGCCATAGCGTGCGTGGCACGGGCGTTTCCCAGGGACAAGTAGCTGCGGCACAAGGTGCGCTGCTGCTAGCTGTTTCCAGGGAACCATATGTCCATGCACATCTGGACATGCCCACTGAATACAATGATCCAACCAGTTATGTATCCACCTTACAGTACTTTCATCTAGTCTATATTTCCTTATCTTGATAAGGATGTTGTTGGAGACAGTGTCCAAAGTCTTGCTAAATTCAAGGTATATCACATCCACTGCTTACTCTTCATCCACAGAACCTGTCACTTTATCATAGAAGGAACCAGATTGGTCAGGCATGACTTGCTCTTGGTGAATCCATGCTGGCTGTTCCTGATGATTACACTGTTCTCCTCTAGCTGCTTCACAGTGGATTCCTTGAGGACCTGCTTCATGACCGTTCCAGGTATAGCGGTCAGGCTGACTAGTCTATAGTTTCCAGAATCTCCTTTCTCCTTTTTAAAGAGGGGCACTAAATCTATTCTTTTCCAGTCATCCGGGACCTCACCCAACCTCCACAAGTTCGCAAAAAGTATAGCTAGCGAAACTACCCCAGTCAATTCCTTCAGAATTCTCAGGGGCATCCCATCCAGCTCTGCTGAGTGGAAAGCATCTAACTTCTCTAAGTAATCCCTAACCTGTTCTGCTATTACTCTAGGTTGTTTGTCTCCTTCCCTCTCTCTGCTACCAACTATACTCATTAGCTGCTAGCTGCACCTACTTGTGAAAACTGAAGTAAAAAAGGCATTAAATACTTCAGCCTTCTCTGTATCATCTGTGATGAGATTGCCTTCCCAGCTGCATCTCAAATTGTGCCTTGGACTTCCTGATTTTCTCCCTGCATGCCCATGTGATAGTCTAATATTCTTTCCTAGTGCTATGACCAAATATTCACCTTTTATAGGATTCGTTTTTGAGTTTCAACTCCTTGAAGAGATAACTGTTTAGCTAAGCTGGTCTCCTATTGCATTTCCCATTCTTTCATCTCATTAGGATAGCTTGCTCTTGTGCCCTTAAGAGAGCTTCCTTAAAGTACAGGCAGCTCTCCTGGACTCCTTTTTGCCTCAGACCTGCATCCCAAGGGATCCTGCTCACCAGGTCCCTGAGTTTGTTAAAGTTTGCTTTCTTGAAGTCCAAAGTCCTTATTCTGCAGTCCTCTATCCTTCTTCCCCTTAAAATTTTGAATGCTACCATTTCAGGGCCACTGTAACCCAAGTTACCTTCCACCTCCACATACTCAGGCAATTCCTCCCTGTTGGAATGGATGACTTCAAGCTGTCCCTCCTTGAAGCTGAGACTCTGTGTGGTTTCACTAGTTCAGGAGATGTCATGAATACCAAGGGAGACATATGAATCATGCCTATGACTCCTGGAAATCCCTAGGGAATAGCTATATGTGCAATGAACCTGTCTAGCCATGAGATGGCAGCCTACCCCAAGGCAGATTATGTTCCCAAAAGCTATGGAGGTCCCTAGAAACTGTAAAACTGAAGTGGCAGCTGGCTTTCTAATCTGAGCATTTGCTGCTCCCATTGACTTCAGCAGCAATGGCTTTGGGAAAATGGCACCCCTAAAAGGGGGAGACTGTCTGCTGAATGTTCTGTGCCACCATGATGCCAGAGGGCTACTTGCTACTGAATTCTGGGACCTGACATCAGGTAGCCTGATTTTCCTTTCTCCTATACAATTACAGCCACAAAGATGTGGTACTAGGTGGGAATATGGCTGTCTCCACCAGGATGTGATCAAGGAAAAGGACAACGTTCAGCAAATGTTCATGCTGGAATGCTAGGAACACGCCAAAGTTAACACAGATCCCACTACAATCTTCACGCTGCCTGCCTCAGAGTCCCTAACTACTATATCACATCATATTCTTCAAATAGTATATTTAAGACCACTTTTTCCTACAATACCCATGCGTATGGCCATGAGGAGCTTCCCTCATTCACTTCAGAACTTACATGGCTCACCATTAGAGAACGTTATTGAGCTATCTTGTATTAGATTAAAAGACTGCAAGTGTTGTGATCAGACACTCATAAATGCTACGCACACATGAAGACAGCTCATGTTGGACGTGCAGTCTCGACTTTGGCATTTCCTGACCTTTCAGTTCTTAATTGTGCAACCATGATAATGTCTTAAAGACATTTTTCTGTGATGTTTCCTAGTGTGTATCTATTTATTTTAAAAAGAAAGACACTCTGCAACCCAGAACAATCTACACAGGCCATATGTTTTAAAGCCTTGATACAGCATGAATTACTTTTTAAAGATAGAGAATGTCTTCTGCACAGCAACTATTATTATTACTGTAGTGCCTACAAGTCCTAGTCATGAATGGGGATCTGACTGTGCTAAGTGTGGTGCAAGTACCCTGTGACAAAGAGCTTACAATCAAAGCATAAGACAAAAGACAACAGTTGAATGCAGACAGTAGCAGGAGTCCATGAAAAATACTGGCCAGTGTGATTGGGCAGTGGTTTTAGCACACTGACAACCTAACCACTGTTTAGTGTTCTGTAGGCATCATGGCAAAGGGGGGTTTTAATGATCTAGAGAACGGAGATGTGATTTTGGGGCTGTTTACAGGAAGCTCCTTCCATTCCATGGTCAAGATGAGAGAAAGAATGAAAATGCTCATTTGAAAATTCAACATAGGATGGTGGGGGCAGGCAACAGGGGCTGACAGAAGGTGGGAGTCAGCATCCTGATCTTGAACCAGAAGTGATGGGTAGGGTGAGATTAGGCCATAAAAGAATTTGAATGCAAAAAACTCACTTATGCTTAATGAGCTGAAGAAGAGGGAGCTTGCAGTGGGATTCAGAAAGAGGGTGTTGCAGCCTACCTCCCCATTCATGACTGAGTAGAACCCTGTGGCCAGGGCTCCAATGAGATGAGACCATATTTGGGGAACCCATGGACTGGATGGTAGCAAAATGGTATGGCCCATATACCTGAAAATGTCCACTGAAAAGAGCCCTTTGAAGGAGAGGCCCAGCTGGAGAAGGGGTTTTCGCTTTAGTACAGCTCTTGCCTCAATCCACACAGGTGCAGTACACAGCTAAGGCAGTTCCACATGCCAAATGGGGCTTCCCTCTGCTGTTCCCTTAGCACACTTACTGGAAGAACTCAGGTAAACTACATAGTGTGATTTTCAGAGACAACTTGGTTACACCAGAACTGATCATCACTGGGCAACGCACAAGGCAACTGCATTTACTTTGGTAAATGTATTTACTTGCACACTGCACACACCTTTACCCCAAAAACTAGCCATCCAGAACTGGGGTGCACATCTTGAGCAAAGATGATTTCTGTGCTGGAATGGAGGCATGCTGGTGTTATAATGGCTTCTGGCAGCTGTGCTGCTTTCTCTTCCCTTCTGGTTCACATGAAGGAAGGGCAGTGTCTGCTTCTCAGGTCACTGACTCTCCTTGCAAACTCTGCAGCTCAGACTTTAACTTGACACAACCACTGCCAAGTTGACAGCAGCTTTTGGCTGAACTGAGCAAGCAAAAGTTGATGCTAATTTGGCAGTGGTTGTGACAGGGTTAAACGTGAGCTGTGGAGCTTGCAAGGGCCGAGTGAGCAATACTGATGATGAGCAAACTTTGCTGGCTGCTCCATCCTGCCTTCCCAGAACATGGGGCTTGTCTTATCTGGGGGGGTGTAATCTGTGAGAAAGCACGCATTTTATAACTGGGAAGATGCATGTTTTCTCTAACTGGGAAGGGGGTTACGTCTATAACCAGAAAGAAGGGGATTTTCCATTTTCCTCATTCTTAAAATCAGCAGAATTACTTTTGCTCAAACCAAGAAGCTAGAATGGACACAAGTGGGCAACCTGAACTAGGGGTGTTACCCTAATACATCAAAGCTGTACATGGGTCATAGTTCTCATAAAGATACCAACTAAGCTCTTTAAGGAAGAATCCCATGTTTATGGGCAATGCCCTGTAAAACAGAGACCCCATCAAACTGAGGCTCATGAGTGATTGTGCAGTGTGGATTACCAACTGAACAGCCTGTAATAGTAATGAATTAGATCTCAGTGAGGCAGGTGTCTCATCCCATTTTACATACAGACAGCTGAATCACAAAGAGGTGAAAGCCAATGTTTATAAATCCATGGGCCTATGTTTCAATCCCCATCCCCCTGCCCTGTGTCTGGGCTTTTAGACAGTAGGGACTGTTTTTTCTATATTTGTACAGCATTATGCACAAAGGAGCTTCAATACATACTGGATCCTTTGAGCAGAGCATCATGTCAGTATTTACTGGGAATGTATATAAGCATTGAAATATTTGTTCAGGCTCCAAAATGACAGTGGCCTGATTCTCTGAAGTGCCAGGTTTGATGAGTGCCCTGTACTTCTGGACATCAGTTCACTTTGGTTGGGCATGTGTAGTTGAGCAGCTATAAGTCAGACAGCTATGCCTGAAAATCAGGCCTGCAAGACTCACCTGAAGCTATCTGTGAGTTGGAAGAAGAGGCTTCCTGATTTCTAGCCCTGTGCTTTAGCCAGAAGATACTTCTCTGCTTCCTCAGTGGGTCTCCAGCCACCCATCTGGAATGTGAGTGTCTGGCTGCATTTTCCTCCTGAAATTTTGAGACTGAAGTTAACCCTCCCCTCCCCCAAGCCAGTTGCATACTGCTTACCTGTAATTAGTGCTTTTGATAGGGGCCCAGGTATAGGTCCTGAATACTTCATCAATGTATCTCTAGAATTCCAAAGAAGACAAGAGTCAGGACTCAGGAGGAGATTCTGAAAGGACACCCGGGCTGCTTGTGGCTCCACAGACAGGAGAGCATCAGGACCCCAATGCCAGAGTTCAGACTCTGGACTCTGAGTGAAATAGGCACTGCTGACAGGGGAGTGCCAGAGCCCCAGTGGCAGACCTGCTGCTTGTTCCAGGCTCTGAGTGCTTTGGGAAACACTGAGCTGTGGCTGTTTTCCTGAAATCATGATGATTTAACCCCTGGATAACAGCAGCCCCTTGTCCTTCACCCCTTATCCACATCCTTCTCTACCTCCTCATGGATTGTAGCCAGTCATTACCTCATCCAGGGATTTGATTACGGTTTTGATGAATCTTTGCCCCTCATTTCCATCAATCATACTTCTCCGGATCTAGGGAACAGGAAGGGAGGAATCTGAGCCTTGACACACAACACCATTCTATGCTTTGAGAAACTGAGCCAAGTGCACACAGCATATGCCCTGACTGGGTGGCTCACAGCAAACCCTGGGTTACAGACCCTTTCAGTGCCGAGTATGTCCTGGCTAAGTGCTCTATGCATATAGTGGGAGGTGGTGCCAAATATGCCCAGTCAGAAAAGCAATAGAGAGGGCAGAAGAGACAACTGGGCACACGACAGGCCTGGGGAGATGCTGTGGGATCTAAGGACAAAAGGTCGGGTGCTTATGGGCTGTGTGCCCGGGGTAAGAATGGCCCTGAGGTGAAGAGAGGAAAAGAAACAATTTATAGTATGCAAAATTGTTGTCAGCACTGAGGCCTGACTTCACTTTTCTGCATGGGACTGAGGGCAGACTTCCTGTTCTGCTGGGTACTGAAAGCCCAACCCACAGGCCTGATCCCCCACTCCCTACTCAGGTGTCAGTAGAGCAGTTAAGGACTGTACTTCTCTTCCATCTGTAAAAGTGCCCCACCAAGGCAGGGCAGGGCAATACTAACAGAGGTAACCTACACGAAGTGTGCCCTGCTGCTGCCCCTGCTGTGCTTGTCTTGGACAAAGACAGCTCCATCTCCACAGGCCCCTTCACCAATACAAAACCTCTAAGAATCAGCCTTTAAGGCTGCTTTTGCCTATGAAACATCAATTGCTGGTCTGGGTGCACCAAGGAGCCCCTTCCCCTAGGGGCATAGCTCACCTCCTCCTTGTACTCATCCTCCAGCTCAGCATCCAGAAAATCCAGTGTTACCGGTTCTCGGAAATTGATAATCTTAAAGAAGAGATGAAGGGAGGAAGAGGCTGATGAGAATCCAAGGTTGTTGGACATAAATTACCTCAGCCAGGTCCTGGTGGCAGAGTTCAGCCAAACCCACCCAAACTTTCCTGCAAGTAGAGGCCTGAGGTTGTCCATTCATCACAGAGTAGTGTCTGCCCCTGTAAGGCAACTGAATTGGTCAGTGAGTGCCCTGGAGGCACTGTGGGTATTGGCCTAGATGGCAGCAGCTTACAAGAGGCTTTTGCCAGTAAAAACTGTGGCTGTTTGCCTTCCCCAGCACCTCCAGTATCACACCCCATCGGGCTGTGGAGACATTAATGCATCAGTGCTCCCCACAGTTGGGAGGGGCAGGGGGGCTTGTTCTCACCTAATTTTTACAGAGGGGGAGACAGCAGCTGGGAGCCTTTTAACAGCTTTTTTCCTCCTGATAGTAATACAGATTAGATCAATGCCAGCAGTGAGTGCTAAGAGTGGAGACACAGGTCTGGCCCTGCTTGCCTTTTTAGGGGATTCCAATTCATGAGGGCTGCACAAATGGGGGACAGGGGCTGAAGGCAGTGAGGGCTTCACAGGAGCTCCTGGGGCCAGAGTTTTGCCTGCAGGTCCTTTATTGCTGACAATGCACAAGATGGAAAAAGCCAACCTTGACTCAGGTGTCAGGGCAAGTGTACCAAGCTTGCAGATCAAAGGTAAAGGCTTTCTCTGTAACTAGGGAATACTGGTCACTGAAATCCTGGAGAAACTTTTAAGCATGAAGGCCTTCTATGCAGTTCTGGTTCAGAAGAGCTCTGACTACATGCTGGTTCTTGAAGGGCTGACAACAAGGGGACCAGGGCACAATCTTGTTTGCTGGTCAGCGCTTCCTTCCAAGCCAGACAAAAACTGACCAATGCTAACCAAGAGGATTCATGGTGTGAACCATCTGTCACCCCATTGCCCAGGTCAGCAAGGCCTCAATGCTGGGGGCTGAACTGAGAAGGTCACGATGCATCTGTTTCAAGAGCAAGCTACTTGTAGCAAAAGCTGTGTGCCTGTCATCTCTGTGATCCTGTATCCAGCTCCAGAAACAGGCCCTGAGGAAAGGAGGGTCAGGATACAGGGCAGGGGACATGCACCCACTGGGATGCTGAGTTATTTCTACAGACAAAAATGGCTTGGTTAGGAATAGTGCATGGGTGGGAGGGACATGGGGCAGTAATACCACACTGCCACAGAGCAACTCTGTGAGCAAGTCAGCAGCAGAGGCATGTCCCAGGAGGGCCAGCACAAGTGGCCTGGCTATGACACTGGCACACGCCAATCTCTTTCAGGAACCGAATGCGGGCTGACAGATTTTCTCCCTGATCTGGACTCATTAGATCCTATGGAGTTTAGCCCAGAACTGTTTGCCAGCTGCAGTGTGACAGGGCACAGGGAAGGGGTCCTGCAGGTGAAGTGATAAAGGAGAACTGGAGACTTGCAGCTCCAGCTAGGCCCTCGGGCAACCTGGGAACTTGTGCACACACTTTGAGGAGAGAAGAATCAGAGGAAGCAGCTCTGGAACCTGAGCCCCTCACAACGAAGCCATGGGTCTGAGGCTCTTTTGGCAGAAGGCATTTGCTTGGGTGACAACTTTCTGAGTTTCTGTCCAGGCACACCAAGGATTCCTGCTATCAGGCCTCCATGGCACCACACACATGCATGCACCCATCCCATGAAATAGCCAGCTGCCCTGTAGATGGCACTAGGTTGGGCATGAGAGCAGGTACCATATTTCTCTGAGTGTTTGTGCAGGCAGAGAGATCCAGACATGATAAAATAGACTTCTACTGGGGCAAAATCTTTTCCTTTCAGCACTATATTTATGACACCTGGCTCCAACTCAAAATATTCCCTACAGTTCAGGGGCATTCACTCACACCGGGGGTGGTGGTCCTGGCCCCTTCTAGACCCAGAAGCTTTGGGTCCAGATCCAGTCTTCCCCAGACACATGATAATGCCATTTCCACGCTGCACTTTGGTCCATCTCAGAAAATGGGAGAATCCTGCAGCTTGCCAGACCCAAGCCAAACACCCTGGTGAGACCAAACACCCCAGTCTGTTGCTCACGGTGTTGAGCAGAGACAGGAAGACACAATTCAAACCAAGTGGCACATGAATGCAAAGGGCTGAATGCACCTTACAGCCCTGCTGAGTGGAATGGGACAGAAGTGAGTGAATAAATTCCACCATGCCGCTTGTCCATCTCTGCCACTTATCAGCTGCCTATTAATAACACTGATGAACTGAGCGAGACGTTTCTGCCAATGGAACATATTTCACCTTGATCACTGCCATTTCTCAGAGCCTAATTCCCAGCTTGCCTCTTAATGATGAATCTCTCTGATTAGTTCTGAAGTGGGGAGCCTGTTTCCCCCGCCCCACCCTATGGTGACTGTGGCAACTCCCAAAGATAAATGATCCCGCTCACGTCTTCTGGCTTAATATCCCCAGGAAGTCATATTTCATAAAGGGGTTTGGCTAACGCCTCTGCGTTCCTGTCAGGAGGGGACCAGGGACACATACATCACTGCCCAGAGATGAGGCAATTAACGTCCGGCACGTGACAGACTCAGCGCTGAATGCTAGCAGTGGCTTTAGGAGCGAGGAATAATTAACTGGGGAGTAAATTCATTCTAGCTTGGCTGGAGAGCATGTCCCCTGGATCAGCCTTTATCTCCATGTTTGAGTGGCAGAGCTGTGCAGATGCAATCATGAGGAGTGTGGGAATGCATAGGCAGAGGGGAAAGGCAGAGAAATGAGGGAAAACATACTGCTACCATCCTAGCCTTTGCAGACAGGAACACCCTCATGCTCACATATGCCCTGGGGGGCACATGCATTCACTGCCATCAACAGATAGCAATCTAGCTGCCTAGCTCCTGAGTACAGTATCTAGAAGGTGGCACCAGCAGAGCACAGGAAGCCATTGCCACTCACCTGCTTTGCCCAACCTCCCTGGCTAACCAGGGCAATCTACCTGCCAGGGTGGGGGCACTGGAAATCCAAATTCCTGGTTTGCTCAGATACTGACCTGCCACAGGACTACAAGTAGGTCTCTTCATGACACTGGGGCCTGCAGTGCAGTATAACCCAGGGGCAACAGGTCAGGCAACTGAGAACCGTTGTGATGCCCCCTTAAAACTGCCTCATCCCTGCCAGGCTCTCTCTCTCTCTCCCCTGTCTCTCAAGGTCCCGTCTTGCTTTTTCGCCTACCACATCCTGATGGAAACTTAATGAAAGGGAGGCTGCCCTCAGAGAATGACAAGTCTAAGGTTCTCCCCCTTCCTCAACAGTTGACCGTTCAGACTGCTTGCCTTGAGGGCTTAAATTGTGACCTCCAGCTGCCACCATAGTCACGCCCATGCCTCAAAGATGTCCCAAACCCAGTGGGACACTTGTCCCCAAAGCCACCGGGCCACATTGGGCCTTTACTCCCTTGTTGGAGCTCTGACCTTCCTGACTTCTGCCCCTCTACTCTAACTGGTCCCTTAGCGAAGGCAAAGCATTTCAAGACTGGCTTCTGGGCTCCAGCTCCTTGTTTCACCCTCCAGGGCCTTTAGCTTAGCTCTTTCTCAGGTTCTGGGCCCTCTGGCCCCAAGCTCTGCCCCTCCTCAGGCTCTGGGCCTCCCTGGCCCATGTCTGTGCCTTGAACTTGACCACCAGAAGGGCTCAAGGCAATCATGTGTCACTTAGGCACTAACAGGACCTGCAAGTTACTCATTTCTAGCCCCACCCAAAATACTAGCTGCCTACTACACTTCTTCCAGACCCTGAATCAGGTCCCTCCAGATGCACTCCCGAAGCTCCCTGCCAGGCAGTCACCAGTAGCACCCATCTCATAGCAAGGGCTCCTTACCCTGCTGCTACCCAGGTCTAACTCCTGCTCTAGCTCTAATTCTGGCTTATATACTACTAAAGCCCTACCCCTTTCTGGTCATGTGCCTCCCCTGTCAGCTGACTTGACCACAAGGCTTTCCTTAGCCCCCACTCTGCTGCCTGGCTGTGCTACAAACACCCTGCTTTTAAAGGGGGCAGGCCACTTTCCAGTAACAGGGCAAGGGTTCCCTGTTACATCAAGGGATCCCAGAGGAACTATGCTCATGGGAAGTTGGATTTACTGTGGCTGTACTTGAACTACATGAGACCCCATGGGCAAGCTTGGGTGGGGCACAGGAAATGTTAACTGTGAGTATAAATACCTCTAATCACAATTTTATTGGGGATCCCCACTGTTTGATGAAACAGATTAGACTACCTATCCAATGGGACTGCTGGAAAATGACTGTTGGGACTGGGATGGTTATCCCAGGCACAGCCCTTCACTGAGTGGCTTCCCTGGCCAGGACTGCTGAGTATTTCACATGTTCCCCATCCCAACTTGTCCTCTCCCATGACCCCTCTCCTGTGTCCATCCCACTAGCTCTAAAAGCCATGAGCCAGATTCTCAGCTGGTGGGAGCTGGAGTCTGTTCCATGCTTGGCTGGCAACGGTGGGAAGAAAAACCCCTGCTCCTACCTGGGGTTGCAGGTTGGGGTGCAGCAGGACATATCCATTCAAGTCGATGGCAAAGACATAGCCATTTGCCCCTAACTGTAAGGAAACACAGAGAAGAGTTACAGCACGGAAGGAAAAACATTGCAGAGCTCAGAAAAGAGGGGCCATGGCTTCTATACAGTCACAGCCCCAGGGCAATGCCCTGTGTGGCTGATCCAAGCCCAGCCCTCACCTCTTCTGGGTCTATTACTAATAGATGAAGAATTTTTCCCCACCACCACCAGCATCACCCCAGTCTGTTCCTCACTCTTCCAGGGCTGACCCCATCCACTTTTACTTGGTAGACAAGAAAATCCAGCTCTGATTCTTATTCTGCAAAGGGTTGGCACCCAGAGATCCTTTTCAGGGCCACAAAACCCCAGTCCTGGGTCTTCCCCATGGTTGAAGGAATCTGCCTTCTCCCTTACAACAGGCTTGTCAGATAACACTTTCTGTCTGGGGGAGTCAGGGTGAAATCCCAGGCTGGACTGATGGACCTGACATGGGGGCTAGGACAGCCCCATTATCCTGCCACCCTGGGAAGGATCCATCCCCATCTGACTGGAGTAGCCTTCCCAACTTGCCCTGCTGAGTGCTTGAGAGTTTGGTGCACATATGTCCAGGCACTATTGACTTTCTAACTTGTTATAAACAATCCTGCCTCACAGTAGTGAGGGGATGTTTGCAGTTGTAGAGAATAATGAACAGTCAGAGATCCATGTGCACTCTCTGTTTTACACACTCTCTCTCTCTCTCTCTCTCTCTCTCTCTCTCCCCCACACCCCCCAGACAAAGCTACTGGGCCCCAGCTAGAGATCTGGTTTGCAGTCTTCAGAAGGCACCCTGCTTTCTAACAACACAAGCTGCCTGAAACCATTCTTCCTAGCATCTTTCCAGCAGTCAGGATGTGGTTCAAGTGATGCAAAAAGGCACAAGGGAGCCTGGGAGAGCTTCATGCTCAGCTGTTTTTGTGGCTCACATTTCCCTTCCATCAACATCAAGGGAAAGGAAAGAAATGGCTGTTTCTCCTCTCTCCCCCTCTTGTTGCCACTTGTGCCAGTTCACAGGGGATGGCCTGACAGCATGGTTTCTAAGGGATTTCTCTTAACGGGGCTGGCTTTCCCACGCACATTGTAACGTGGCGTCAGCTTCTTGATGTCATTCAGAGCCACATCGATTCCCATCACGCCCAGGATAAGCTGGTTCTGGAAAGAGAGAAACAAAGGCAGGAAGGCATTATGGGCAGGACTGAGGTTTGAGTTCAGGGCACCCAGCCTGGGCTTAGCCTGAAATGTGAGTGTTATAGGTGCCACGCCAGTCCCCTGAAGTGTGCAAAAGAGTCCCTCATGGTCAGAAACATGCCCTCCTCCCTGCCAGCCTCCTTCTCTCCTGCACACTAGTGCCCTGGATTCAGAGGCAGTTCAGTGGATCAGCCAAATGAGCCTGCTTCGTTTCCACAGATACTTTTGCTTAGATCCCAGAGCCTAAGGACCCAGCCCCCAAAGGACGGTGGGAATCAACCTCCAAGGCTGAGACAGCAATAGCACCTTAGAAAAACCACAGATGTGGTTTCAAGTCTCAGAGCCAAGGGAGGGACAGAGGACAGGCTGGATCTTAGGGGCCTGTGCTCTGATGGGCCTGGGACCTCTGTGGTTCAGTGAGGAAAGCAAGACATGCTCAATTCCAAATGCTAACATCTTTTCATCCAGAAATGTAGTTTATTTCCTCTTTCTCATCATTTCCCCCCAGAAAATACTCCCTTCATCTTCCATCTCAAGGCACCTTTACTCAGAAGGGTCTCATAGTGTTTTATGGCTTCAGCAGATTATTCAGAGTGAACACCTGCCCCACAACTCTAATATGCAGCCAGCTCTGGGGTAGAACTTAGCAACTCTTACTCATGCACAGCAACACTAAGGACAGCAGCAGAAAAAGACTGTATTTAAATTGCAAGAGAAATTTTGTGTAGGCAGATTACATGTGTTGTGATGAAATATAGGCATAACAACCACAAACTTATGGAGAATGCCACAGCCTCTTAAACAAGAGATCAGCAAAGAGTGATGCTGTCCGTGACTTGGAGCCCACATATTAACTAAGACGACAAGACAGGACACAACAGGAAGTCAAACTGACAGGGTCTCCTTAAGGAAGGGTGTTTAATGCCCTTGGAGAGATGCTGAAAATGAAACTCTTATTAGAGAAACCATTAGCTGAAGCCAGAATTGGTCTGTAAATCCTGCTTACTAGTTCATCAAGGCAGGTCACTTAATTAAGAGCAGAGTGCTCACTCAGGTTTTCATGGCTCACTTTGGCATTTACTTTCAAGCTGTTTATCAAAGAAGCTGCAGTGCAAAACTACCAACCCCAGCACCGTCCTTGTGCTGGGACTTCACCCCAGAACAGTAGCTGAGCTATGCAAGCCCCACCACTTAATTCATGCCTGGTCTCTCCTTCTTACCTGGAAGAAGCACACTGGATGGCAGCCTTCTCAACCAAGGTGACAACTGCGATAATAAAAGGCAAACAGAATGTCCCGTCTGTGGGTTTTCTGCCCCTTGTTCTAATTGTTCTCCAGAGGATCACCTGGGCTTTGGTGGGGAGGTGGCATTTTAGCTATTATGCTACACAAGGAAGAATTGGACAAAAGCTAATGCAGCTGGCTCCCTGGGGTCAGAGCTGGACCAGGACCCCAACATCCAGACCCAGCCTTTGATTTGTGCTCATTATGGAGGTGGTCTGAGATATGAAGGCTGGATCCATGTATGAACTTCCCCAAGCCCTGGAGAGGGACATAGGGGGGAATGTATGATGACCAGACCCAGAGTTGCAATTTCCTCCATTACAGAGACAGAAGCCAGATAGATTTTGGATCCAGACCTGATTTCCTCAGGCTGAGTTCCACCTTTTGGTTCCAGGCACATTTCCAACTCGAACACACTCAATTCTTCTTCTACCCTTGCTAGAAGTGCTGCTTTCCTGCGTTTCCTTTCACAACACCCTGATGACTGCATCTGCTATCTTCTTTGGTGCAGTACCATCATGGCAGCTACCAAACTGTCAGATGCTCTGCAAGGCAAGAGCCTGGCTTCCTGACACATATACTGCTGGTTGTTTGCCCCTCTGGGAAGCAGCTCACTGGTTCCTTAGAACTGCACCCCCACCCCAAATGCAGCACACAGACTTCCACAGCAGCAGTGATCCATCCAGATATGGTGGGTAAGAAGAGAATGAGACAGCACAGAGAAAGGACCTGCAACACACACTTAAGTATGCTCTGGCCATTCCCAGCAAGTGGGGGAATGGAATTAGGCATCACCAGGGTTTGTCGGTCAATGCTAACTTACTCCTCTACTCACACTTCTGTGTTCCAACTGAGTAGCCCCTTGGCCTCTGCCTGAATTCACCCCCACAGGTCCCTTTTAGAGTCCTATGTCTCCCTTGGAGCCCTGTGAACTGTTGTCTCAGTTCTATTTATACTGTGGCAAATTTCCAGAAGCCAAGGGCTTTACACTTCTCATTGCATCCTGTAACATGGCTGCAGGGCAGGACTTGGATCCTCTTGTTCTGAATGGGGGTTTCTTTGCTTCATACCCCTCAACTTGGAGGGGGCAAGGCTGGAGGTGCCTGCCCCTGCATGTGTGCTGAGGGCAAGCAGGCAGAGTCCCATGTACTGGGAGAGGCAGGCTTTATTTTCCCTCCCTACCTTTTCCTGTGTCACCATGGCCCTTCTTCCAGTGGCTGTTCTTGCCCAGGCCACATTCTGCCCTTGGTTGTGTGTGGTGACATGGCATTGCTAGGAATAGCTCAAGTATTATCTAAGTGAGCAAGGACCTGTGGATCAGTGATGCATGCCTCAGAGCCTGGTTACAAACTACAGCTGGGACTCCTGCTTGCTGCCAAACCAGGCTGTCCCAAGCCACTCCTGCACAGATAGCTCCATCAGGTGCTGGCAGGTTGGCAAAGCAACATCTATTGCACAGCTTTCATTCTGTGATCCAGTACTGATCAGGGAAACAGCAGGTGCAGACAAGGAAGTCCAGAAGGGAGGGGGAAGGTAAATACTGGTTTAGCAATCTCCAACATCTGCTCTTCTCACCTGCTCCAAAATCCTCATCTCCAAACAGGCCCCAAAGAGGATTATGAGCTACTGCATCCTTCTCTACACCCTTCCCTCCCACAAGCCCCACAGCCCCTCACTGCAGAGGGCTTTAAGCTTTCCCTCTCAACATCCATTCCTCCACAGTAGCTTTCCTTTACATGCATTTGGGTTCTCCAGCCACTGGGGTGAACACAATGTCTTCTAGCTTCCCCAGCACACCATCTTCAGTTGGTTTGGAAGGGCAGAGCCAGCCCATACTCCATTTACCAGCTCACATTTTTATTATTGCTTTTCTTCTTCAGTGCCCTAGGGATTAAAAATTAAGCAAGTAGCAAGCTCTATGCCTATATAAAGCAGAGGCTCCTTTGCTTTAAGGGCTCTTTTAAATTTTGTCTGGAAGCCACCCCTGCTCCCTACAGACCTTCACAAGGGAAAACCCCATGGTAACAGTGACAAGAACTCAACCCATAGGGGCAAGGAATTGGGGAGTGGGGAAAAAATACTACCTCCTACTTGGAGCTACTTTGCAGCCACATGTGAAGATCAATCTTTATTTCACCCTCAGGCAGGCTGGCTGGCCACAACAGTATAACCAGAGATGTTTCGGTACAGGGTAATAACTATCACATTGCACCAATATTCTCCAGCTTCTGGTACAAGGCACCACTGCCTCAGCTGTACTAGTTAGCATCATCAGGCACCCCTGCATATCCTCTCCCAGAACTCACCAAGCAGTGAGTAGATGGAGAAATCAAAGGAATCCCTCCACACATGACAATGCTATCCGCTTACCCAGCTGCTTTGATCTAAAGATCACAAAGTGTTTTATCAACAATAATTAATTAAGCCTCTTACACTCCCCCTTCACAAGGTAAGAATACAAAGGGATCTTGCTATAAGCATACGATCCCCTCCAGGGAGAAATACAGCAGCTGTTCAGCAGAATACCATATCTAATTGGAACTGGTAAATTAGTGAGGCCGAATGGGAATCTGGCCAGAAGAACAAGGCAAACAACTTTCCATTTCCACAGAGTATGGTGGCATTTCTAAAGGGTTAAGACATGGGTACTACATCTCAGCCAAAAGGGGGTATATTAGACAGCAAACTCCAGCATGGAAAATGGGGATCTGCCATCCTGCTACTGACCCAGAAGTTACCTCTCAGGTCTGCTTAGCTTGGGAGAAAGGGTGGAAGTTTCAGTAACAAGAGATCAATGTTAAAACCTTCCCCAGAAAGACCCATTTCTCCCCACCTACTGAGGGACCAGCAGGGGTCAGAAAACTGACAGAGAACAAATAAGAATTTAATCCACCATATGAACCACTGAAGCAATCACCTGTGAAAAGACAGCTTCTGTGAAAGCAAAGTCAGGGAGAGGTTCCTTTTCCTTGGAAAACCACCCTGAGAAAGCAGTGCAAAAACCCAATCTCTCCTAGGCACAATCAGCTGAGCTGCATGACTGCCCAGGCTGCTATAGCAATGTATGTGGGTTAGGCCACCAGGAGAAAGTAAAGCAATGAACCCATTCTGCAGAGGGTAAGCTGAGGCACACAAGAGGGGAAGTGATCTACTCCACAAAGCAAAGCCAGGATGTAAATCCAGTTCTTATAAGTGCCAGCCAAGCCCCCTAATCTCAAGGCCACACTTCTACCATAGAGGAGCAAAGCAAACACAAGGGAACAAGCTCTTACTCACATTCCAGTGCATGTAGCACACCATATCTAGTCTTGCCAGGTGACAAATCTACTGGAGAAGTCATCTAGAACAGTGGTTTTCAAACTGGGATACGCAATGTAAAGTTGTGTTGTACACACTGAGCCTGGGGGGTCTCTGCTCCTATCAGGAGTGTAATGGCCTCAGTGAAGTTCCTCCTGATTTACAAAGGTGTAAGGTAGTGTAGAATCAGGCCCTTGAAATGGGATGAAAGATGATAATGTTTTGTACCTTTCTGTTGCTGCTGCTGTCCTCTGTGAGGTTGAATACTGGCAGAGTGCCAGTCACCACCAAACCCAGCCCCTGGACAGAGACCAGAACAAAAGAAAATTAGAGCTTCAAGCTGTCAGACATGCTGATCTCTCTCGGACACTTCACTGCCCTTCTCTCTTGTATTCCTGGACTAAGCTGGGTGTTTATCTTGTGCTGGGGCTGGGGCCAGCAGAATGGGGTTGGAGAGTCACAATACTGAGGTCTTAGGTCCTACTGGGCAGCTTCAGCCCTACTACTGTAGCTTAGCTCAGGATGACTTCCCTAGCCACACCTCACCCTGGGGCTTTGAGGCTGGATCTCAGGAGTAATAGCATTGTCTTTCCAATACCAGCCCAGTGGCTATCAACTTTGACATTTCTGCAGCCTGCCTGAATGGGTTATGGGGACTTTAAGACCTGACAGCAGGTACACAGGCTCCCACAACCCTCCCAAAGGGATAGTCCATCTTCCTGACTGTGGGTGTTGAAAGGATTATTAAACTCACTACGTTCCTCCTTACTGAAAAATTAAATTGAATGTACATTAAGTAATTACAAAGTAAGCAGTATTGCTCTGCAAGCAAGTTTCACCAGCAGGGGCACTGTGGGAGAGACAGGCATCTTGGGATAGTGCTTAGCTCAGTTCTCCTTACCAGAGCATCCTGATAAACATTGGTCCATTGAACCTGCTTGGCCTTATTTCCTGCCAGGACCATGGGTCTCCCCAGCACATCCAGATACTCCTGCAGGACAAATAAGGAGAGACCAACTATGAGATGAAGGAATTCACAACTGCTGCCAGATAGCTAGGCGCACAGCTTGGGGAAGGAACAGGCACCCTCACATGGGGTCAGCGCTCCCTGGGAGAGCAGGCTCCTGTGTTTTACAACCCAATCTGCATAGCATTTCCTCAGTCAGGGGAAAGCCTTGGGCCTGGGCTCAGCAAAGATCACCTAACCTACTGCAGTGATCCTGCACCATCACCACACCTGCCCTGGACAGGAGTGGAGAGATATAGGGGGCTTTGTGCTCTAAGTTTCTTAGCCATGCCATCACTCGTCATTCGTCTCAGGCTATGGGCTCTGCTCCAGTCAGAGACCACTGCTACCTGACTTGCTTGCAGCTGCCCTTCGTCCTGGCAGCCCTCGTTCACATTTGCTCCCAGTGTTCTCTCTGCAACCCTTTGCTCTTCTTGTTGAAAATGGCTGACAGCAGTAAAGGAGAGTCAGGAACCTGGGGCAGTAGGGACAGCAGTTCCTCCTGAATCCCAGTGCACGTTCCCTTTCCTGACAAATGGCTCTTGTGCTACATCCCATGTTTGGACCCTCATAGACTGAGAGCAGCACTGAGCAAACAACAGCCAATGATCTTGGGGAGCCCTACTGAGGCAGCCCAGCCATACAAACCTTTCAAGAGGAAGTAGTGGTATAGCACACCATGCCCTAGGGCTAGGCCCTCTCATCCAGGGCAACATTCACTTATGAAATCTGACAAATGTGATGTCTGTGACAGCCTTCTCCTCCCACGCCACTTCACAGATGGGAAAACTGAAGTGCAGAGAAGGAGGGGCTTGCTCAAGGTGCCACAGAAAGTCAAGGGCAGAGTCAGAAATAGGGCCCAGGTGCTTGGGGCCTCTGCATGGCAAGATGCCAAGACAAACTACAAACTCTATTGTGCAGGGGCAGGCTCTGAAAAATGTCAGCTACTGTGTGAGTGAAAAGGGGGAGTCAGGCAACCTCCACTGTCTAAGCAAGGTGATTCTGTTGCCCTCTTACAGTAGTAGCTGGAAATCTCACACTCTTCAAGTATTTGGAGCAATGCTATTATCTCCATTTTATGGGAGGGGCACTGAGGCACAGAGACCAAGTACCTTGCCCAAGGTTACCCATGGAGCCTGTGGCACAGCAAGGCTTGAATCCAGGTCTCCAGCCTGAACCTGATCCCATGGACTATTCTTCCACTGGAAGCTCTGCCTATAACTTTATGCACGCACACACATGCACACATATGTGCACAGGGACAGCATTTCAAAGGGGCGAAGGCTGCCTACCCATGATAAAAATGAAGTAACTTTCTGATACAAATGTCAAAAAACAAAGCAATGCCAAGTTACAAGGCACCTATTAACCCTCCATAATGCCCAGGCAGTGCCTCTGTATGGGCACTCAAAGCTCCACCATCACTGGAAGATTTTCCTTCTGCCCCCACTGAGTGAGTTGTGCATCCCATCCAGTGCCCCTCTCCCTCCTGGTAAGACAAACTGTTTGCAACAGTCCTAGCAATACCATCAGAACATTCACTGCTGATGTACATGCCAGGGCAAGGGCAGATTAGTACCAGGGAGGTTTGCAGCCCCACACAAAACACGGGGAGGGTGATGAGATTCCAGAGGGTGAGCTCTCAGCACTTTTGGATAACCAGACCTTCTTGAGGCGTCTCAAGTCAGGCCTCCCAAAGCACTCACCTTCTTTGGAAAACCTAGATCTGAGCATGAAAGCAGGCCCCTAGTCCTCTTGTTTTCCAGCTAGGCACCTTTGTGTCACATACAGCATTTATCTTGAGAAAGATTTTAGCATGTTGGAGAGTACCAGGAGGGGGAGGGAAGTGAAGTGCTCACTGGGAGTAACATACCAAACCTGATACTCTCTACTCCTGCACCCACACTGCTTGCATCTCCTTAGGTGACGGGGGGGAGCTGGGGACCCAATGATGACTGTGGCTCAACATTCCCAGGCAAGTTTGGTCACCTTTTGTCTTTTGTAAGTGTAGGACATACAAGCTCGCAGAGCTAAAATGGCCTGCCCACTTCAGTCAGAACAATTCCTGTCTAGCACCAAGTGTGCTCTGAGTGTCAGCGACGGCCTCAAAAAGGGGAAGTCCCAGGCACAGAGAGGGAAATATAAAAAACTGCGAGCAGTCTGCATCCACCTCAAAATGCAAATCAACATTAGCGCGCCAAAAGACATCTGGTAAGCTACTGACTGGTCACAATTTGCTGCATAGGTGGTGCCAAAAATAAGCTAGTGATTGGCCATAATTTGCTGCATAGGCAGAGCCAAAACAGCCTAATAAATACCTGTGAGCGCAAGCCTTATTCAGAGGAGTCTCACTCATCAGAAACCAAGCGCTTCAAAAAGGAATAGGGCCTGATCAACCCAAGTTTGCCTCCCTTCGAGCTAACGCACCGAGCCGAGCCGTTTTGTGTCCAACTGCAGCGGCACCCGTACTGGAATGTCTGTCGTCTTGTTAATATGGTATATTGTAAGTAGTTAACTCAATCCCATTTCATAATTTTGTTATATATCATAGTTAATAGTTAATTGTTTAAGCATTCATACATGTGTCAACTATAACCAAGTAATCTAGTTAATAAAAATAAGTTAAGTTTAAGTTAATCGGCTAATTAGCAGAAGTAATATTAAAGAAACACCCTCCCCTAGCCAGGCCCATCCTAACGGACCCCTGCCCATTAGGCCATTCGTGAACAACATGGCGTCACGAACAGGATCTGGGTGCCCCTGGCTAGATGGCAGTCGGTCAGCCCTAACTGATGACGATTTGTGGAGTCACCTGACTTACCATCAAGCCGCAGATCTCTCAGACCCGTCCCTGGTCGCCATTGAGGGCCTTTGTAATCTTAAGGATGGCCAGAAGCAATGGTCGGCCCGTCTGGCGTCACCGTTGTGGGGATGCGTCCTTAGATCCACACCAACGGCTTTATTCAGACCAGCGGAGGACAGCCTTTCCCCTTCCCTCAAAGGAGTCCGGAAGCCCCTCGATACGGAGGCCTGCCCAAAAATCAGCCCAAAAGGCCTGTTTAACCTTCTGCAAAAAGGCTGGGGTGGCCTTACCACCTGACCGGGCAAACCCCCCAACTCTATTGCCCCACAGCCAAGCCCACCAACTTACCGCCCAACTGGCGGATGACCTCTACGCCTCCCGTACAGAGTGAAAGCTCACCACATCCTATGACCCGAAGAAGCTCCTCATACCCCTCCTCCAAAACTTTTTCCGCATCACACAACGGCTGGAGGAGTCAGAGACGCTGGTCCGGACCCTGCTCCAGAAAGCACTCGATGATTCCACCAACGCGCCCTCACCAAGCCAAGAGGTCTGAGATGAAAAAACCGAGTTCCCACCGCCATACGCCTCAGAAACCTCTTCGGCACCCCCTCCACTTGCGTCATCACCAGGTATACCAACCGCCAAGGCGCTCCTGGTCCAAGTCACCAAGTATACCATCGATCATCAAGGGAACACGACGGCTTCCACAGCCTGCTGTACCCGCACCCATGCCGAAGTGACCGAACTGATTGAGAGGACAAAAAGACAGCCAACCAAACCTATCATTGCTTGGATAGTCCGCTTACTTTTTGAAGCGGGAGGGGAGACACTAATTAGTGAAGAAGCCAAAATGCTTTGCCGCACCATCACGTGGCATGGAGGGGCTGGATCAGCAGTGTTAGTCAACAACAACAACTACTGGCCCATCCCCCTACCAGCACTAGCCGTCATGTTAACTGGCACCAACCTCCAGGCATTTACCCAGCGCCCCAGCGGGTCCTTTACAGGAGCCGACCTAATTAATATGGTTGCTGGCTTTTCGTACGTCATGTGGGATGTCTGACAAAACCCCTGTGGCCTTACACCAGCGCAACGCGCGGACAGTTACCCACAAAGGTTCCTGCAAGACCCCACAACCGTACCCGTCACGGCTATAGCTGTCCAAGGGGTGGTCGCTGCGGCGGGCGGGACAGACAATCTAAAAACAGCTGAAGGGAACAATGTCTCGACCCTTCTCGACCTACTACCCCAGTTACCGGCTAACATCGCATCACCAGGTCTGAATACAGGAAAAAAAATCGCAGTGGCTTCACCCCCATACCCGTGCCCACGCGACCCGCCTTATCCCGGGCCGGGGTGGAAGCAACCGCATCCAGCCCACTACCCCGAGCGTACCCCCCTAGAGTGGGCTGTATTCAGATTTTTAATCAGCTAAGAGGGCGTAATGAAAGCTGAAGCCCGAAAATTAACAGCTCGGAAGAACAGCTAATCTTAGCAAAAGCTAAGGGCTTCAAGTTCAACGAGAAGCGAAAAAACTAACGTGGGCCACCTTCAGAGCGGCCAACCACGCATCAGACACTCGCCCCTTCATCCAGCTACAGATTGCGGGGCATCCTTTTTCCTTCCTCCTAGATACCAGAGCTCAAATCAGCATTATCACGTTAGCCGTGCCACATGACCCAATGCAGAAAGAAAAGCAACAGTCGCCCATTTCACAGCCTACTACCAAGGCATCTCTTACTGGCTAAAAGCTCTCATCAGAAACCAGTGCCTACTCGGAGTCACCTGCATTCGCTGTATGGGACTGCAATGCACACTAGTCAACTTATTACCTGTTGCCCTCTCCCCTCAAGAAACCCACCAACCTTCAATAAAAAATCCTCAACCCTGGCCCTACCACCCTATCCCCACAAAACTAGAGAACATCCTGGCACTCCGGGACCTATTAAACTGGCTCCAGGGAGAAGGAAAAATCCGTGAAATTAGCGAAAGCAAATACCTCTCAGCTGGGTGGGGGATCCCAAAACCACACTCCAACGGCCACGATGTATGTCTAGTCATCAATTACCGAAGAGCCAACGCAGCCATTCACCCCACACAATACCCTCAAATCCGCATCATCGCTGAAATACACCGCGCCCTATGCAATAGCCAACACACCTGGGGAGCCACCATCGACCTCAAAGATATGTTTTACAGCGTTCCCATAACTGACCCGCACGGTATCCTCAATTTTTGTGCACAAGGCCAGATGTACCAATGGCTTGTATGTCCGCAGGGATATAGCAATTCACCTGCCATCTGTAGCTCACTACTCATGCGGCACATAGACAACTTCATAACCGAACACCACCCACCGCACGACATCATCAGTTTTGTGGACGATATTCTACTTCTTGGCGGTGAGGAATGAGCTGTCAATAAAACGCTAACAGCTTTAGTACCCTACCTACAATCAAAAGGCTGGCAACCACATGCCACAAAAATGAGCCAAACCGCTTCACAATCTTTTACCTTCCTAGGACTCACCGTTGGCCCCACCACCCTCGTGCCGACCCCATCTGACAGGCCCCCAGCCTTGGAAGCATGGAAATCCAACCCTTTGAGAAACCGGCGAGATATACAAAAGATCCTCGGGGAAGTTAATTACCACCATCATTTCCTTACACCAGAAGACCTCAAACCCCTAGGGTGGCTACAATCCCTCCTCGGGGGTCGTAAGCCGTTTCACTGGGGATCCAGTGAGCAGCACGTCTTAAGCCACCTCACCCGTGCCCTCCAACGACTGCAACCCCTATCGAGGTTCGATCCCTCCCGACCGATTGCCATCTATACTACTCACACCACTGAGCACTTGTCCGCCTATGTCAAGCAAGATAACCTAGTCGTCGACCACCTATTTCAGAAAATCAGCGGACCCGAACACCGCTATGGACCTATTGCCCTTTCTCTCCTAACCGCTGAGCTAGCAGAAAGTTATGCCATCCACCATGGAACGCTTTATGCCCCAGGAATATCCATACTTCCAAAGCTCACCGACTCACCCCCACCAGATTTTCACGGGACTAGAAAGACCTGCCAATCACTTGTCTTACGTACTTAATACACCTGGGCAACTTGGATGCTTAAGGACGTCCAACACCTCGCTAAATTTAGTCAACCACCAACCCCATTTATTCCTGTTACAGCCACCCCGTGGATAGTAACGGATGGGAGTACAAAAAACTCCCCGAAATACAGGCATTATTGTTCCAAATGTGACGATTTTGTAATTACACACCTTACAGAACCAACATCAGCACAACGACTCAAATTTTTAGCCTTCCAACAAGGCACGAGACATGTTATCACTGTACATGCAAAATACAAAACTATTATAATGGCTGTGGACTCGCACTTTATTTTCTTAGTAGCAACAGGCACTGCCCAACCCACCTCCTGGGCAGAGGAGTGGGCTGAACTTTTCACCGCAGTGCTAGCAAAAACACCTTGCATCTTATTAACTCATATGCCTTCTCATTGCCCCTTAACTGACCCCCTACACACCCACTTGGACGCCATTCTCCAAGCGGCGGAGAACCCTAATACTAGCATAAAACCCCAAGTCAAAGTCAACTCTAGCCTCCCCTCTTCCGATGCCTTCGTTGACTGGCTCCATGCAGAATGGGGCCACCTAAGTGCCTCGAAATTACATCGTCGTTTCAAGCAATCATGCCACTCTGACCCAGACATTCCAGCTGCATGGTGGCACCAAGCTGTCCAGCGTTGCGTTACATGCCAGACAGAAAAGAAAACCTTAAAGCCCATTTATGACCGCCACGTATATTCCCCCTCTTACTTTGAGCCGGGGAGCACCTGGCAAGTTGACCTCATAGGGCCGCTCCCCAGGGCAAAACTATTTCCAAAAGGACTAGTAATTGTTGACCTAGGTACTAGAATCCTAAGTTGTATTCCCCTACGCCAAACGACCGCCTTAGCGGTCGTCAAAGCTTTAGAAACTGCCTTCGCATGGTGGGACACCCCCAAACAAATTCAGTCTGACAACAGACCCCCGTTTACCTCTAAAGCACTAGACACGCTGTTTACCCAACATAACATCTCTTTCCACCCCCACCTCCAGTATCACCCCCAAAGCAATGGCGTGGTCGAACACCATATAAGAACGCTCAAGGAAGCTTTGCGCACCCAAAACCCTAACCCCGATTTTAAAGGGTGGCATTCCCACCTCCCCAAGGTCCTAAAAAACCTAAATGCGTTAAAGCCACACTGGGTCGACCGTCCTGCCCACTCTGTGCCTTCTTGGACTCATCGGTATAATCCGAACGACCTAATTTGGGTCACCATACCTACTGCAGGTAAGGGAAAACCCTTACCCAGTGAAGTCAAATCGCTGGGAGTCTATCCAAATACCTACTGGGTTACCACCATACCCAACCCAAAACCAATCTTAACGCATCATAACTGGCTGAGTAAGCAAAGTTCCTAAACCTAAGGCCAAGTCACTTGAGCCGCCACTCTCTATTATTTTTTATAGGTAAGCGCTGCCATCTGTACCACCACCGATAGAGACCAAACGGAGCCCGGAGCCTGGCCGAACAACAATGCCTGGTCAAATAATTTGGTTATTACACTCCTATCCCTTTTAGGATGTCAAGCAGGCTGTAACAGCTCCAGCTGCATTGTCTGTACCTCCACAGTATCATCAGCAACGCAACTTAACCGCCATGTAACCCCCCAACCTCTTACCGCCGATGCTTTCCTTAACGGCTCTTCTCCCCTTTATTCCTATGTAAATAACTCATTCAACTGTCTAACCCGACCCCCAACCCTTCACCACTTGCCCCTGAGTGTTGACCCCTCTCTAAACTTTAACTCCCATTTAGGAATTCTTCCCTGTTTTCAGTTTATGGGTACCTATCACCTAGGCTCTCTTCAAAACACTTTAGCATGTAATTTTACTGTCTCTCCACATTCCATTGTTTCCACCAACACCAACTATACACTTCGCAGAAACTGGCAACCCCAAAAATCAGCCTACGACGTAACCTGTAATATGTCTATTACCACATTTAAAGAACCTTGGGACCGCATCATTCGGTCTTTATCACTCCCCTCAAGCTTAAAAACCAAACTTTCCCTCCCTAATCAACCCCCCTTATTATCCTTTTTGTTACCCTTTTTTAAGTATGTTTATTCATCCTTTCACAACGGTGATGACACAAACACCCTATGTGGGGGCTGAGGTGGCAACCTAACTGTCACGGAGTGGGGCCTGTGAGCGGCCGTGATCCCGCTGGCGCCCCCTTGCCGTGGCAATTAGGAGATCAGCACCCTCTTATTCTCACCCGCCACGTCTTTGATCTTATATAAAGGTAATATGGGAGGCTGCCTATGATCTTCTGTGATCTTAGGGTGACTTGGTGCACCCCAGCCTTATGGGCTATGCGTGCCTCCTACCTCCCCTTTAGCACACCCCAAGCCTCGCAGCTGTTCCTGACGTTCTCGTGTCTCAAACTTCCACTAGCCCTCCCCAGGCTTCACTCTTACCGGCTGGCCCCCCCAGGGCCTATGCCACACGCTTCCTACGCTCTGGCCCCTCTTGTCCCTCACTGGGGCCTTTATCTGCGCTACGCGCGCCCGTGGCTTTCCCACTAGCTGGTCCCGCGCTCTCGTGCCCGTGGCTCTCCCGGAGCCTGCTTCCGCCCGCTCGCACCCTTGGCTCCTCCCCGGGCCTGCCTCCGCGCTGCGTGCGCCCCTGGCTCCCGCTGAGCCTAC
>NW_017728997.1:50907236-50910523 GCF_001723915.1 Gavialis gangeticus | reverse complement strand
CTCAGGTGGCATGCAGCCGTGCCTGGCCCCTGACCCTTCTCAGGGTCCTAGGCCCTCACTGGGTCGACTACTGCCCTCTCGGGCCGGGGTCTCAACCCCACACCCCGCACCACTCTGGTGCCAAGCTGCTGCGCCTTCCTGGCGCTGCTCGGTGCCCGCACAAGGCACCCAGGAACCCCCAGACTACTGGGGAGCTCCTGTGAGGCCTCCTCACACCCCTACAGCCTCACCCGGTCCTCCGGATGATATACGCAACTGAATCATGAGCCAACCGGCTGCAACCAAAATCATAAGCCTACCGGCTATAACAATACAATCAGCCTACCGGCTTCTACATCAAGTCCCGGCCGTCCTGGCTCTTGGGCCAAAGCTTCTGGTCAGGCTTCTCTCCCCCTGCACCAGAATGCAGCCCTCTATGTGCCAAGCGGCACTGCTCAGTTTAGCTCTCCCGCAGAGCTCTTACAGGTAGGCTGCCAGAAGGGAACTGCCAGCCAGGCTCCGGCCTAGCTGTTTATAAGGGCCCAGCTCTGCCCCCTTCCGGTCACATGGCCACTCTGGTTACTTCTGCAACCCACAGCTGAGCTGCCCTGATGATTGGCAGCTCCTCCACTCCTTACTCAGGAACGGGGCACCCAAGTGCCCCCGTGACACTAACATTAAAACATCTCATAGGTGACGCTGACACCCTATACCCAAAAGACAACATCTTTAGAGACCCCCAACGGTATAACTGTCCAGACTTTGTTGGTTGGTTGGTTTTATTCCCTTTCTCTCCCGTCAGGCCTATTGTGGCTATGTGGGAAAACTGCATATACCCATCTCCCCCGCAATCCTCAAAGTTTATGTACTACTGGGTTCGTGTTTGTTTCTAATGACTCAGGAGCCATTTATTCAACTCAACATACCCAATCATCACATCAGTCCTCGCCATGAGCAAAATGAGCTCTCTGGGACACCATCAGCAACTGGGCCAAAGTCAGGTTCCTCGCACCCTTCCTTGGGGGACCCACTGGCGCCACCGTCACCCAACTTCAACTCTAAGAATTGGGCAGCCACATCGAGACACTTGGAAATCAGACTGCAAAAGGACTGACCATGTTAGGAGAAAAGGTTGACGAACTGGTTACGTTTACTCTTCATAATTGTCTTAGTTTGGACTTTTTATTATTAGAGCGCAGTGGCGTTTGTCAACTTCTCTGCGAGATACACCCAAGCATTCCAGAAAACCAATATTGTCTCCAAATCCAACCTATTGCAAACTACCTTCGCAATATTACTGTTGCCATCCTAAAAACCGCTCAAGATGCAAAGAAGGTGACCACATGGTGGTCAAGTTGGCTCCAGGGGATACCAAAACTATTTAATTTAGGAAACTGGTGACAATTCTTTTGGTCCTGCCTCTTGTTCCTTGTAGCGATTGGTATTTTATTATGCTTATTATGTAATACCATTAAGTATATGCGCAACCGCCTAGAAGCCCTATTGCTACGCCTTGTCAATTCAGAATCACACCACCTACTAGCAACCAACAATCCAGATGATGATAGTGACCCTGACTCCGACAACTGCTGAAGTGGCCAAGGCCATGAGGGGATGTAGGATGTGCAAGCTCGCAGAGCTAAAATGGCCTGCCCACTTCAGTCAGAACAATTCCCATCTAGCACCAAGTGTGCTCTGAGTGTCAGCGACGGTCTCAAAAAGGGGAAGTCCCAGGCACAGAGAGGGAAATATAAATAACCGCGAGCAGTTTGCATCCACCTCAAAATGCAAATCAACATTAGCGCGCCAAAAGACATCTGGTAAGCTACTGACTGGTCACAATTTGCTGCATAGGTGGTGCCAAAAATAAGCCAGTGATTGGCCATAATTTGCCGCATAGGCGGAGCCAAAACAGCCTAATAAATACCTGTAAGCGCAAGCCTTATTCGGAGGAGTCTCACTTGTCAGAAACCAAGCGCTTCGAAAAGGAACGGGGCCTGATCAACCCAAGTTCGCCTCCCCTTGAGCTAACGCACCGAGCCGAGCCGTTTTGTGTCCGACTACAGCAGCACCCGTACTGGAATGTCTGTCGTCTTGTTAATATGGTATATTGTAAGTAGTTAACTCAATCCCATTTCATAATTTTGTTATATATCATAGTTAATAGTTAATTGTTTAAGCATTCATACATGTGTCAACATGTGTCAACTATAACCAAGTAATCTAGTTAATAAAAATAAGTTAAGTTTAAGTTAATTGGCTAATTAGCAGAAGTAATATTAAAGAAACACCCTCCCCTAGCCAGGCCCATCCTAACAGACCCCTGCCCATTAGGCCATTTGTGAACAACAGTAAGATCATTAAGGGACGGCGTGTGCCAATCAGCCCTCAGTGTTGGCATGAAGGAAACACTGCCTCTTTCTGAATCAATTAACCCTCCTCACAGATTGCCATGGAGAGAGCAGCAGATAAAAGCCTCAGCCTGAAGCACCAGGGAGAGAGAAACAAATTATTTTTGGATGACTTAGTATGGGGGAGAGAGAGAGAAACCAGGAAGTAGGAGGGAGAGATCCAGTCAGAAAGAGATTAGATATGAAAAGAGCATCAAACCTGGAAGATGGAGTCCAGACTGCCTCTACACTAGCCTTCTTCCCATTGGGCCCACCCCTGGGGGAGGGTTAGTGTACACAGGGCCTCTATAGCTGAAATACCTACAACAGCCCCACTACAGCAGTATCTCAGCACCTCACACCACTCCAATTGCTATTACCCAATTTTATTGCCAAGAAGCTAAGCCCCAGATCCTTAAAGATATTTAGATGCCTAACTGACAAGGTACCTAAGTAGTTTTAAGGAGACGGGTCAGAGAGACTGAGTTGACTACGGCCAAACAAGAAATGTCTGGTGGACCAGGGATTCCCATGGACATCCTAGCCCCAATGCCAATTTTCCTTTCTGACCAGTTGAAGCACATGCCAGGTAGACCAGTTGAGGACACATCCGTCATGCCAACTGGCAGGAGAGCCACATGGGGGCACAGCTGTTTGGGAACCCTGATGGTTGTATTTAAATTGACCTTCACACTTTAATTTCAAAATCAAATGACTCTCCTTGCCCTCATGGACTCCATGTAAGCACACTGACCTAAGTTAGAAACAACAGCTTTGGGAAAGGACCTGGGGTTTATTCTAAACTCTGCCAGAGCTAGGCCTGCATGACCTCAGGGGGCCCACATTATCTCTGTTTCCTTATGGACATAGTGGCCACATCTACACAAGACTCTGACTGCATAGTTGTTACTGTGAAGT
>NW_017728997.1:50885721-50902236 GCF_001723915.1 Gavialis gangeticus | reverse complement strand
CAATTCCCATCTAGCACCAAGTGTGCTCTGAGTGTCAGCGACGGTCTCAAAAAGGGGAAGTCCCAGGCACAGAGAGGGAAATATAAATAACCGCGAGCAGTTTGCATCCACCTCAAAATGCAAATCAACATTAGCGCGCCAAAAGACATCTGGTAAGCTACTGACTGGTCACAATTTGCTGCATAGGTGGTGCCAAAAATAAGCCAGTGATTGGCCATAATTTGCCGCATAGGCGGAGCCAAAACAGCCTAATAAATACCTGTAAGCGCAAGCCTTATTCGGAGGAGTCTCACTTGTCAGAAACCAAGCGCTTCGAAAAGGAACGGGGCCTGATCAACCCAAGTTCGCCTCCCCTTGAGCTAACGCACCGAGCCGAGCCGTTTTGTGTCCGACTACAGCAGCACCCGTACTGGAATGTCTGTCGTCTTGTTAATATGGTATATTGTAAGTAGTTAACTCAATCCCATTTCATAATTTTGTTATATATCATAGTTAATAGTTAATTGTTTAAGCATTCATACATGTGTCAACATGTGTCAACTATAACCAAGTAATCTAGTTAATAAAAATAAGTTAAGTTTAAGTTAATTGGCTAATTAGCAGAAGTAATATTAAAGAAACACCCTCCCCTAGCCAGGCCCATCCTAACAGACCCCTGCCCATTAGGCCATTTGTGAACAACAGTAAGATCATTAAGGGACGGCGTGTGCCAATCAGCCCTCAGTGTTGGCATGAAGGAAACACTGCCTCTTTCTGAATCAATTAACCCTCCTCACAGATTGCCATGGAGAGAGCAGCAGATAAAAGCCTCAGCCTGAAGCACCAGGGAGAGAGAAACAAATTATTTTTGGATGACTTAGTATGGGGGAGAGAGAGAGAAACCAGGAAGTAGGAGGGAGAGATCCAGTCAGAAAGAGATTAGATATGAAAAGAGCATCAAACCTGGAAGATGGAGTCCAGACTGCCTCTACACTAGCCTTCTTCCCATTGGGCCCACCCCTGGGGGAGGGTTAGTGTACACAGGGCCTCTATAGCTGAAATACCTACAACAGCCCCACTACAGCAGTATCTCAGCACCTCACACCACTCCAATTGCTATTACCCAATTTTATTGCCAAGAAGCTAAGCCCCAGATCCTTAAAGATATTTAGATGCCTAACTGACAAGGTACCTAAGTAGTTTTAAGGAGACGGGTCAGAGAGACTGAGTTGACTACGGCCAAACAAGAAATGTCTGGTGGACCAGGGATTCCCATGGACATCCTAGCCCCAATGCCAATTTTCCTTTCTGACCAGTTGAAGCACATGCCAGGTAGACCAGTTGAGGACACATCCGTCATGCCAACTGGCAGGAGAGCCACATGGGGGCACAGCTGTTTGGGAACCCTGATGGTTGTATTTAAATTGACCTTCACACTTTAATTTCAAAATCAAATGACTCTCCTTGCCCTCATGGACTCCATGTAAGCACACTGACCTAAGTTAGAAACAACAGCTTTGGGAAAGGACCTGGGGTTTATTCTAAACTCTGCCAGAGCTAGGCCTGCATGACCTCAGGGGGCCCACATTATCTCTGTTTCCTTATGGACATAGTGGCCACATCTACACAAGACTCTGACTGCATAGTTGTTACTGTGAAGTCATTTAGTATTTGCATACACAAGTACTAAATGACTGTGCAGTAACTGGAGTTACTGCGTAGTAGTGTCCCCGAACAGGTTTTTGGTGATGCTGACTATGCAGCAGCTCATTACTACTGCATAGTAGCATTACATTGCACTTCATCCCACTACTGAGCAGTCATGGGCAACTGGTGCCTCCTGAGTCTGGGAGGGCACCTACAGGTGCCGCCATTGGCGGTGGAGCTGGCAAGCTCCCGCAGGCACCGCCAGCGGTGGCAGGAGTGGAGCTGGCAAGCTCCCGCAGGCACCACCATTGGCTTTGGCAGCCGGAGCTGGTGAGCTCCCACAGGCGCTGCTGTTGGCAGTGGCGGCAGCCCTGTCAGGGGGGCATGTGTCCCTCCGCAGTGTCCCCCCCATGCATCGCCTATGTCAGCAGTAGTAATAAGTTACTCCAGTCAGCATCTCGTGTAGACACAGCCACTGGGTACAGAACAATTTTTTGTTCTGGGGTGGCTGCAAGCATGAATCCATTCATGCCCGGAAGGCACCTAGACAATACAAGGTGGAAACAGAAGATCAGAAGGGCAAAGCTGATCTCTTCATAGGAATAGAGAAGGAATGACGAAGGGGGATTAAAGGATAGTGAAGAGGAAAACAAAAACACTGTGGCCATGTCTACATGAGACGCTACTGCACAGTCATTACTATGCATTTATTTAGTACTTGTATTAGCAAGTACTGTACTAAATAAATGTGCAGTAACTGGAGCTACTGCACAGTAACACCAGTGAACATGAAGTTACTAAATAGTAGCCTAATAATACTGTGCCATAGCATATTAGCACTGTCTGTGCTGTGATGTGCTACTGCGCAGTATTATTAAGTTGTTGCATAGTCAGCGTCTTGTGTAGATGTGCCCTGTTACTAGTAGTGAAAGGATACAAAGCATGTGGAAAATTTTAGCACTTCAAAGTGCTGCCAACAAAGGACTGTTCTTTGCATGGCACTGAGCCTCAGCAGGGGTAGGGTGGTTCACCCTCTGCTCTAGGCATGCCGTGTTAAGGGGGGTTTTGCGAGGCATAGTTACTCTTCCTCCAACATTTCAGTCCAACTGGAAAAAAGCCACTTGAGGCAGAATATTCTGAGAGTCTCTGGGGAATTAGTCCAAACAAAATGGAGAGGCCCAGGCAACAGGGGCAGGAAGTATCCAGAGGATTGCACCCTTGCTCTCTCCATGCCCTGATCTGCCACCACTTTAAGTTTATCGTCATGCAAAGACTTGGGATCAAAAGGCTTTATCTTTGCCCTTGGAGGAAATGTCAGGGTGTGACACCACATGGATACATGCCCCCGATCAATGTGATGCCACAGAGTCACACAGTTGAGCCTGCCACTTATGCTTTCCTCACTACAGTCCATCCATGTGTAGGACTCCTTCATTTTCTCCATTCCAGGCTGAGGGATATGGGTCAACCCCATGAACAGTGATGCTGCCTCAGGGGATTTATGGGTCCCTTCTGTCATGGCCATGGGACAAAACTGCCAGCACTAGGAAGCTTTGTGTCATGGTCACTGTTTGTCTACGACCAACATTTTACTGATGCCATGATGGCTGCTACTAACTCCAGGCAACAGAATAAGTGAAGGGAGGAGGAGCCACCTCTCCCAGGGTAACTCTTCTGAGTCTTCTGTTTCACTGACAACGTTAAACTGGGTTTGGAAGAAAACCTGAAAAATGAACATGGCTGGACTTCTCCAACAAACTGCATGGTAGGTGACAAGTCTGGGTAGGTTTTGCTATACCAAATGAGCTGTGTCTAGGAGCAGTACTGTGAAACCTGCACTTGGTCTAAATGCAACAACTCCTGGAAACAAGGGATTGTAGCTGCTTTACAGTGGCCTTCAGCTTGTAGCAATAAACATGGTCAAGACAGGAAAGCCAGGAGCATCTCGGGATATATGCTCAGGCCTGCTCTGTGTCAGTTACATTGTTTTATTTTTGGGGGCTGTCACATGCAGACTGAGGGTGAGTTAGTAGCAGATATTACTAGAGACACAGTAGTATCCCTATGCATGGCATGGAGGTGGTGCAGAAACTCCCTGAGACATAGCATTTCCTCCCCTTATCCAGCACCACCACTGATCAAGATCCCGGGATCATTCTCATTAGGGGTGGCCTGCCCTGGAGATGGACCCAAGCAAATGAAATACCGGCAAAACATGTCAGAGTGAGTTTGGAGGAGTCTCTGCTTTGTGACAAGCTAAGAAGGGATCTGGATGGACGAGGGTGACACAGGTCTCTGGGTATGGGGCTGAGCTAGCAGATCAGCACTGAGATACAAACCTTGGAACCACCTGGCTTAAGGGCAAGTACCTCTACAGCCTGAGCTAAAAGTCCCACTTCCTGAGGCAGACAGTAGTGGTCTTGTCAATCACCACTCAAAGGGGACACAGCCATCACAGGGAGTGGGTGCATGTTATGTTCACATTATATGATGGGATGTGTTGACCTAATGCACAAGTTTAGAACAGTAGAGCAAGCTGGAGAACAGCCAAAATAATGGCACCAGGCTCTCAGTAGCTTAGATAAAACACAGCAATTCAGCAGTGTGCCTGAACAAGGACTACAGGATGAGACCTTTGGTTTTATCAGGCAAATAATAGATTGGAGGGTGTCCAGGTGAACATGTAGAACATTTAGCCTTTTGAACAGGGTTAGTAGCAGATGCCAATGAGCTCAGTAATGTAACATCTGTCACTGTAACACAGCCGCCTCACTTTACTACCCTCATTTTCATCAATGTATTCTAGGCTGTCCCAGACTCCAGGAACCCGGGATACAAATGGCAACATTATCCCCTTAGAAGCTCTTCTCTCAGATCCATTATGCAGATGGCGTTTGACTGCTTGACTTTTCAGAAGAAAAGTGACAGGCTCCCTGGTCCCTTTTCGGAGACTGGAACGTTGAGGAAGCTCAGGGTCACGTCTGTGGCTGGCTTTGTGTTATTGTGCCTTTGATCTTGTTTTTCACTTTAATCAAAGGGGATGCAACTGCTGCTGCTGATGCACTGTGCTACTCAGAAGCAGATTTGCGCCATGCCGATAATAAATGGATGAAGATGGAACTATGACTCTGTGAAGCAAGTATACTGTAGCTGCCTGATTTCCCCCCTTGTTGCATTGCTGCTGAAGTTCTTTTAATTTGCCTTCTGGTGTTCAAGCTTTCTCTCCAGCACTGTCATGGCTAGACATGCCCTGGATTTTAAATGGGAAGAGAGGTTCTTCTGTAATCACCTGATAAGAGCAGGCAACAAACCAAGAAACATTTTTAATCACTTGCACTTTTGCCATTAAGCCCAGAGATCAATGGGGCTATGCTGATTTACACCAGCTGAGGATTTGGCTCAGCGTTTTGAAAATGACTGTGTGACTTGCTATGTTGCTGGGACAGTTCCCATATGTTGGACTGCAAGAGGCTGGCAAAGGAGCAGGGAGCAGTAGTGTAACGAGCAGTGTGCACCAGTTCCTGTGGCACCAGCCCTACGAGCCCACTTCCAGGGGATGCATGAATGGCATCCAGCCCAATCACTGCAGCTGGCCCAGCCCTTGCTGCTGCCCAGTGAACAGCCCATGGCTGTTATGCTTTTGGCAGAGAGATTCCTTCTAATGAACTGCAGGGCTCAGCCACAAATGTGGTCCCTGGGAGGATTCGCTAAGGTTAGCACCCAAACTGGGTGGAGAGGAGGCAGGGCCATAATGGCATGAGCCTTTTTTGTATCAGCCGGCAGAGGGCAGGCTTCCTAAAGCTGCTGAAGCAGATGCCTGCCTCTGACTGTTCTGGAGCTCTAGAAGCAGTTGTGTGTGCAACTTGCAAAACAAGGTGCACGAGGGCCCAGTTTTTGCCTGTGGTCCTGCGCACTGGGACCCATCTGGTCTGTCAGACAGCTCCTTGGACAACACTGCATAGCACAGTGGGAGCTCAAAAAGATGGTCTTCTAGCAACCCCTTGGAATCATTCTCCTCCTGCATATGGCAGCCATTGCAGGGGTGCCAAGTCTGTCACCGGTCCCCACACAGAGCTCCTGGTGAGATGCAGCAGCTGCTCCCCACTGGATGAAGACTTCATTAGCGTAGGCTCCTGCTGTATGTGTAATTAGCTCCAGTGTCCCGCAGCTCCACATGCTGGGTGTTTCCTTCCAGAGGTCTTTTCATCTTTAAACAAAGCAGTAGTGGGTTGGAGGAGGGGAGTGATGGCTGCTGGGTGAGTCCACCTGTTCTGAGACAGCAGCACACTCCCTTGGAAGATTCAGCAGGCCCTGAATGTGAACTTTTTTCACCTAGTGCTTCAGCTCAGCACACTAGATGCAGTGGCTCTAGTGCAGAACCTACCCAAATGCAGAAAGGGCTACATTTGGGTAGGTTACCTGGTGCCAAGTTGCCCGGCCCCACACAAGCTGCTTGCAATAATGGAATTCAGTGGTGCAGGCCTCGAGTGAGCCTTCAGGCAGTCCATAATGTATCTGTGAGATCTCCCATGGTTTTGTCTGTCCAAGGTCAACTCACAGGAGAGACACTTCTTTGGTAAGTGACTGCCTGACCTACTCAACATGTAGCTAGGCTGTCACAGCCAGGCCATGAATGTGTTCTCTGTCCACTGGAGAATGTCTGTGCTTGGGATGTGGGCTGGCCATCGCACTTTCATGGAAGTGACTTGTTTTGTATAACTCACATGCTATCCACACATGCACACGCAGGGCACAGATGGTCCATCGAACACACAGACACATACTCAAACACATGCATGGAGACAGCATCCCATATACCATACAAATGTGCAAGCTCAGCAAGGAGTACAGAAGACAGTGGGGAGATGAGACTCAGTGTTTGAATTTTCATCTACACATGCTTAAATAGGCTCTACCCTAGCCAGGCACCTATATATTATATACTCTAGTGGTTTTATCCCAAGGCTTTAAAGTGCAGTTCCCCCTGATTTACACTGGCACTAAGTTCAGGATCAGACCCTGTACCTGAAGTGTCCTGGTTTTCATTTACACTCACAGGAATAAACATCTGCTCTCCCTCCTGTTCTGGTTTATACATACTCACCAATGCTAAACACAAGCTAAACTTAAGCAGTGCTGGAAAGGACATTCCCCAAAGAGAGGGAACTGGATGGCAAGAGGATGTTTATGGACATGAATGTTTCATCAGCCTGGTTTGAACACTTGGTGGGGCTCTGGATCTGGTGAATCAATTTTAGACAGCAGAGGAGAGAGAAAGAGAGATAGAGAGAGAGAGAGAAGGCAGTTCTAGTGGTTAATAAATAAGTGATGATTATTATTAATAATAAGTTGCTTGGAGCTGGTCCCCAGTTGCAGGCTGTATTAACTAAGGGGGTGGATAGTTTGAAAAATATCAAAACCAATTGGTAATTACTCCAAACAGGAAACAAAAATGGGTTCTGTCAAGTTGAAAACAACAATCTACTCTCAATGTGCTCCCTGTTGGGACTGCACTAACCCAGCTAGGGAGGTACAATCACCTTCCATATAGATCCACAGTGTCATATGAAAATACAGGACCCAGACCCTTGGCAGGGTGATTTTATAAGCAGTATGTCTGTCTGTCTATACTGGGCTATTCTCAGCACAGGTGAAACGAAGTGTTCAGATCTTACATGCCCTGATATAGATTGGAAGCACACCAAGTTACACCAGGGAAATCCCTGGAGTTACCATATGGCTTGCCAGACTTGATCAGAGCCAATGTCCATCTAGAAACATCCTGCTGCTGACTGCAGCAGATGCTACAGAAGATGGCATAGCAGTCCTGCAGTAGGTGCTGTGGATTAATCTATTCTCATTTTATGTCTCAACCTGGTCTCCCTAATACATATGTTTTCAACCTTTTTAGACTTAAGGCACCCTTCAGTAGACTTGAGGCACCCCTTAGAAAGTGTCAATTCTTAGCTTTCACTCATTTTTACTACAGAAAAATAATAGACCAATTCTTCTATTCTGCAAAGAACTCAGAAAGACCACAGCAGGTCAGAATGCTTTGAACACTATGGATTCCTATTTGAAATCTCTGGGTTTATCTTATAAATCACGTTTTCACATTTAACAGTGCTCACATTGCATGGCACCTTGCACCACCTTTGAGTCTCAATATCTCTGTTAATATTGTCATTAATTTTAAACCTCATTATTTGTATAAATGTCCAATTCTTTTCCAAATCTTGCTAAGCTCCTGGCTACCATCTACTATTGGTAGATTATAGCTCAAAACCTGTGTTACAGGATCACTGAGGTTGCAGTCAAGCCTTCAAAACTTAACTTCTTTCTTCCAGGTGGGCATGTGCATTAAGTTGCAGCTCTTAATCACACAATCACACACAATTTTTCCCCACTGGACTCTGGGGACGATGTAAATTGTGCAGTGAAGGACACTGTTGCCTGTAGGAACCAAGCTTCATTTGTTGCAGAAACAGGAAAGTGTAGTCCCTACTTCTCAGTTCTGGTGCTCAGAGGTACTGTGGCCCACAGCAGCTAGGAGGAGTAATTGCAGAGAAAGTGTTCCTCAGGCACAGCACCTCTGGGCTACAACATGCTCAGTGCCAGTGGAATCTTCAGGGATTTTATCTTGCAAACTAACAAGTCTCTGGAGTTGATGCAAAACAAGATTTCTGAAGGCCTGTAACCCTTGTACCAAGTTCCTCTCTTGTTAGGACCCTTTCTAAAGGGAATAATCCGAACCTTCACCATCTGTCTTGACTGGAGAAGACTTCCATGTTCTTGATCTTCTTGATTCAGTTAGAGCAGTGGGAGATCAGGGCAAGGCTCCCAAGCATATTCTAAGTTGCCAAGCCCCATACAGCCTCTCCCTGAGAAATTACACCCATCACATTTCCAAACTTCTCATGCCTAGAAACTCCTCTACCTCCTAGTTCCCAAAAGTCCCTTTTCTTCTATGTCTGAGCCATGTTAAGAGGGCAATATCCACACTAATAGGGTCAATATCCAGATTATCCTGGAGGGGAAAGTAATAAGCACATGCAGAAAAGTTTGCTGGGGTGCAGAATGATCCCAGCATCTCCATCAGAAAATAAGCAGGAAAACTCAGACTTCCTGCTGATAGGATGGGCACTGTCATGGAGTGAGATCCCCTAGGGTGGCTGTGATGGCCTTGGCACCTCTGTGGCCATGCAAGCTCTGCCCCGAGGGCACCCTCTTATCTCGTCTGCCACGTTTTTGATGGAAAAATAACTTAGGAGGCTGTCCACGAGCCTTCACTTAGTCCTGGTTCACTGAACTTTACTTAAGCGCTCTGATCTGCAGGTCCTTTACCAGGCCTCTCTTCTGTGGTGCTGCATGAGACACCTCAGGCCTTATGGGCCAATTGCATGGTGCCAACCATCCCTTTACTATGCCCCATGCCTCTCGGGTGTTACATTGCTCTTATGCTCTGTTGGGCCCTTGGCCTTCTCGGACTCTGCCCCATCGTGCATCTCCGTGCTCCCCTACCAGTTGCCTATGACTGGGCCCCTGACCCTTGCAGCTCATGCCCCTCTGGTGCTGGGCTCTCTGGCCCCTTGCAGCTGGCACCCCTCTGGTGCTGGGCTCTCCAGCCGCTTGTGGCTTGCACCCCTCTGGCACTGGGCTCTCTGCATTCTCTTGCATCTTGCGCCTCTGTGGTGCTGGGGCTCTTCACAATCATGTGCCCCCAGTGAGGTCTCCTCTTCCCCTATTAGTCTCTTCCCAGTCCACTGGTGCAAACAATAATACAGACCTAAGCCCCTGGGCTACAACATAACATTAATGATAAAGGCAGCGCTCTGCCCCTTTAAGAGGGCCAACTTCCCCCCACCCTTAGAATACCAACCCCTTTTATCTCGGGGCACCTTGTGAACCCCTAGAGTCTTACTGCGTTTGGAGGTAGCAAAGCAGGCAGCCAGATGCATGGGGCCGCTCTCTTGCACAGGAGCTCCTTCTCCTGGCAATTGCCAAAGAAAGAGTGACCCCTGTGGCAGAATGCCATCTCTGTCTCTCCCCAAACTCTGCTATTAGGTGGGTGAGCAATCTGACAATTTGGTTACCATGGTCACTGCACAGGACAGACACCGCTGGCCTCATCGGCTTCAGGTAACCCTGAGCTGTTACCTGAGTTGGATACATTCCTGAGGGAGGGGGAAACATGCTCCCTCTGCCTACGTGACTGGCCACACACACTTGGGTGGGGGCTTAAATTCCCTATTGTTCTAAGCAAAGTCATCATGACTGGGAGGGGGCTAGAGACCCTGCCAATCTACCCAGCAACCAGTGATGCATTTCAAATTGGTTGGCTGGCAGCCACCAGTTGCTGGCCTTCATGAGATCAAGTAAATCAGGTTGTAAGATCTATATAAGGTACGAACTGCCCAGGAGGCGGGGCAGCAGCCATAATGAGAACTCTCAGAGAAACTGGACCATCTGAAACTCGCTCTCTCTCTTGACATTCATGGTCAATGAACTGCTTGCCTCCAGAGGAAATCTCCACCTGCCTCTGGTTGATACTTGTGAGTAAGCTACTTGAGATCTAACTAGATATATAAGCTTGCAGTAACACAGATGCGTAATCAAAGGTTACCATGCCACTGCTTGCTCTAAGGGATTTCTCTGATATTGCTGTACCCTGTACCCTATTCCAAACCTACTCCTGATAACCGATAAAGTTCTCCTTTGTACCTAGAATGGGAGACTTATTGGGAGAGGGCCTAGATTATGCCTTGGGAGTCCCCTTGGTTTGGTTGACTAAGGGAGACCACTATTTGTGCTTGAGACTGAGGGAAGCACCCCAAGTTCTTGCAGTGGGTCAAGTACCCTCAAGGACTACTAGGCCTGTGTTTCCCAAGGGGCACAGGTCCAAGATCAATCCAGACCCTGCGTGGTGGTGGCATACCCCCAGGCTTACGGGTGTGTTCCAGGAAGGGGGTCAGTCGGACATGAGGTGCCCCCAGGGAGGCACTTGGAGCCTGGAAGGTGGTTGGACACAGTGAGGTGGGTGGCTCAACACAGGAGCACTTCCTACTGGCCAGCCACAACCCCCAGCCAGCCTCAGCCCTGAGCTTATATGTGCCCTGGGCTCTGACTCCTTCTGGTCAACTGACTACCTGCCAGGTGCCACCCATTTACCTTGCTAGCCTGTTACTTAGGCAACCTGAAGCTGTGAGGCTCTGAGTAGACTGCCAGGCTACTTTGCTGAGCTGTTTCTTCTCTTAAAGGTGCAGGCATCCCTAGGTGCCCTTCAACAGGCACACACTAACAAACTCTGAAAGGGAGCATGGCAAAATGGCTAAAAATCTGCTGCTCAAGGGCTGAGGTAGAAAAGCTGGCTGGAGAGTTAGCAAAGAGCATTCTCCACTCTGCCTGTGCACTATGAGTTAATCTCTGGCTCAAGATGGGGGAGCAGATTCTTCTCTTTTTGTTATCTGGATTGCTTCCTTAATGAGAAAGTAGCAGGACACAGCTTTTTGTCTTCTGTAGACATCAAGTTGCAGAACTTGCAGGATTCACCTCTCTAACCAGAACCCTGTAAATTCCCCATTGTTTTCAAATAGGAAGAAGCTTTGAAATGTGGAAAGAATGGACACAGACTGCATGACCATTCAGAGTGCTCCCAAGGAGTCAATTAACAAAGAAAAGAATAGCCTCCTTGGCTGTGTCTACACATTGCCATATGATGAAGTTGCTACAGTGCCATACTTTAGTACTTCCTTTTGGTACTTACTTAGTAGTAGAATACCAAATAACTGCCTGTACTGCGCCATGCGCATAGTGCATGCTTAGTTTTTGCTACTACATCGCCATAGCAGCGCACTAAAATGGGGGAGTATGCCACTATGGTGATATAGCTGCTGATTACGTGTCCACCCACATGATTGCTATACTGCCATAGCATACAGCAACATAGCATGTTGCTATGTCACGGCAGGGTGACATATAGATGTGCCCTTTGTGTCAATGCACCTCTGACATTTTTATGACCTCAAGCTGAAGAGCTAGACCTAAACTGGTCCATTTCCAGCAAAGACCCCTGGTGTGAATGAAAGGAGGGGTTTGGAACTGAAGTAGACAAGTTCATGAAAAAAACATCTTGTAAGGTAAGTTCCATGGCCCTTGCAATCCTGTGGATCAGGAGTGGTTGATCAACAGCACATACACCACAAGCAGGACGGGCAGCACACTGTGGAGGAGACAGGCAGCACAGTGGCAGATAGGAGAGGAAGCAGAAAGTGGAGCAGCAGATCAGTATCATGCTGTGCTGTAGCCAGTTGGGGGAGGGGCACCTCAGAGTTGGAAGAAACCAGGAGGTCCAAAGCCAAGAGATGCAGATCTCTAACAGGAAACCAAGTTAGAGGTCCAGAGGGTCAGGGAGAAAGCAAGATCAGGAAACTAGTCAGGTTAGCCTTAACAAAACTGTGGCAGTGGCAGACCAGGGTGAGCTACCTTACTTGGTAGTCTAAGGCCCTAGGTTCAAGACCACAGCCTACCATTACCTTATTTTCTCTACCCCCTCTTGCTCAGCAGCCCTTTTAGGGAGTGCTGCTCTCTCCTTTCCCTGGTAGAATTTCTGTACCAGGTATGGATGTTCTCTATGGGCTCCCATGTGCATTCCTCTGGTTTATACCCCTCCCAGTCTACTAGGTACTGTAGTTACCCTCATCTCCACCTTGAGTCCAGGATCTCTTTGACTAAATACTCTTCATTACTGGTGAAAGACACTGTGATCTGTGAGGAAACATGTTTTGTGTGCAAGACTTAAACAGGGACATGTGAAAGACTGGATGGATTTTCAGTGTTCAGGGGAACTGCAATTTAAAGGTAATTGGATTGATTTGTCAGGTGATACAGAAGGGGCCGATATACCTGTGATTTAGTTTCTGCAAGATGCGAAGGTGTTCTGTTAACAGCCATACTTTGTCCTATAGAGCAGGCCCCTGCTGTTATTGTTGATCTGCACGTTGTTTATAGGCTTCCTTTCCCTTTTCCAGCTTTTAGCACAGGTTGTACCCAGTCTGCAGCTGCAGTGTTATCAGAGGCAATGGACAAGGTAAGGTGTAGCCAGGGGTGGAACCCATAATTGGCAAAGAATGGCATTTGCACAGTTGAGGTGCACATAGTGTTGTTATAGGCAAACTTGGTGAGTGTTGTCAGGGGAGCACAGCTGTCTTGTTGTTCACTGAGGTAGCTCTTGACGTACTTGCTAGGACCTGGTTTGTTCTCTCCATTTGACCATTTGTTTGGTACACAAACAAGAACTGGGCCTGGACACCCAGCAAATGCAGGGCCTCATGCCAGAATCAGGAAATGAACTGGGGCTTGTGGTCGGAGGTTATGTGGTCCAGGAAACCATGAAGGCAAACTGCACTGTCTAACCATAACTGGTCTGTGTCTTTAGCTGATGGCAGATGTGTGACTAGAACAGAGTGCATCATTCTGGTTAACTGATCTGTCACCACCAGGATTGTAGAATATCCATTGGATTTGGGTATCTCTACAATAAAACCTAGAGAAATGATAGATCAGGATCAGGGGGAACAGGGACAGGCTGCAGGGGCCCACAGGATTTCTGTGTGGGTCATTTAGTGCCGTTGCAAAGATTGCAGGAGTGGATGAAATCTCAGACTGTCTCATGCAGCCATAGCCACCAGAAGTATTGGGCAACCAGTTGAAAAGTCTTGTCTGTTCCTGGGTGGCTTGCTAACAGTGAATCATGGCTTACACAAAGTACTATCAGTGTAGCCAGACCAGACCTGGAGGCACTTAGAACCTATCCCAAGCGAATGTGACTCCCTCCCATACCTTGTGGAACTGTCAAGAGAGAGCAGCGTATGCCTTGGGGAGGTGGGGGAGATTTCTTCTCAGGTGGCAGCAAGTCTACATACCATGGGGTGCTGATAACATTGTGTGGCTTTAGAGAAGGGCTCAATTCAGCTGGCGCTTTCCCAAGGCCTCTGTCATAATCAGTCTTTTGGGATAGCAGGTCTGCTTTTTTAGTTCTGGATAAAGGTTGGTACATTATTTGGAAGTCAAAACAGGAGAAGAAAAGCATCTAGTGCAGTTGCACCTGATTGGGAACTTTCACCTTGCAGAAGAATTCAAAATTATTGTGGTGTGTGAGGACCTGTATCTTGTCTCACTCCTTCAAGGTAGTGCCACCATTCCCCAAAGGCAACATGGATGACCAGGAGTTCTCAATCCAGGACCTCATAATTCTGTGCTGCTGGGGTAAATTTTCTAAAAAAGAAGGCACAGGAGTATAGGGGTCTGTTCTAAGCCCTGCCATTGGGAGAACACTTAATCTATGGAGGTGCTAAAGGTATCTATCTGCCCACAAATGGCAGGCAGGGTGTGGATGGGTGAGCACAGAGGCAGAAGTGAAAGCCTGTTTCAAGTGTCTGAAAGCCTGCTGGGCCTCCTTGGACCAGTAGAACTGTATGTTCTTCCACAGAAGGGCAGTGGGGAACTTACAATGTACGCAAAGTTTGCAATGAATCTTCAGTAAAAGTTCGCAAAACCTAGAAATCTTTGGAGCTCTTTTCATTCCAGGTGGCCTTTAGCAGATAGAACAAACCCAAGGAACTGAACAGTCATTTGGTGAAATGTGCATTTCTCTACTTTCACAAACAAGCTGAGTTGGCAAAGTCCTTTAGTACTGTTCAGATGTCTGTTTCATGTTGGCTAGATTCTTCCAAGAAAATAAAATCAGTATGTCATCCAGGTAGGCAATTACAAATTGGTCCAGTAGGTCTCATAGCATGTCATTGATAAAATGTTGGAAAGTAGCCAGGGCACTGGTGAGTCTGAAGGGCATGACTATTTGAAATGCCTATACTGTGTCCTAAAAGTGGTCTTCCATTCATTCCCAGCATGGATTCACACCAGGTTGCAGCTCCCCAAAGATCAAGTCTGGTGAAGATATGATCTTCTAGCACCTGCCAGGCAAAGGCCATGTATGGCAGCTGGTCTGGCCCAAGTGGGTCTGGGAGCACTGGACTCCACCTCCATCTGAGCCCTCTTTGCCACATGTGCTGATCCAAGCAACTTATGCCATGCCATAGGTGTCCAGGTCTGGGGGTCTTCTCAGGGTCAGGAAAAGCCAGGATACCTGTCTGGGAAACTAAGTCAGAGGTCCAGAGGATCAGGCAGAATACGAAGTCAGGAGCTAGCCAGGTCAGGTATCCAGGTCAGGCCAGAGCTGGGTTGGGTATCCAGAGGGTCAGGCAGAACACAAGGTCAGGGGTTAGCTGAGTCAGGTATCCAAAGAATCCATCAGTGTCCGTAGCTGCACAATCCAAGGGTGCAGCAGCTTAGATACAAGGTTATGCCCTGTTACCCGGATACTACCCCTTCTGGGTCAGGGGCTTATATGGGAAGGGGTAAGAAGTCAGCTGACTTTGTCTGGCTACTCTAGTAGCAGGGCGTGGGCATGCACCTAGGCCCAGATGGAGGGTTCTGGATACCTACATCAGCCCTATTACTCTGCAGGTGAGGTGACAGATGGGTGAGCTGCTGTGCTGGGTAGGCCAAGGCCCCAGGTTCAAAACCACAGCCTGAAAATCAAGCAGGGGGAAAGGGATCAGAGTGGCACTCAAAGAAGGTGTAGGAATAATTTGCAGCATGCTTGCCAAAAGGGTGACCTTATTAGAGTAGCTGATGATCTTATTAGTGTTTAAGGCTAATGAGCAAAGGCACCACAGCAAGAAGAATCCAAGAAGGATTCTTGAGGCTCTATCATGGACAGTTTGGTAACAAGGCTTCTGGTAAAAACTTGAGAGAACCCCATGAGGTGGCACTTGCTTTCCTCTGTATCATCTTCAAAACTACTGAGGAACGAAACAGCTGTGCAGAGGGGAAGCTCCTGTGAAACCACCTGACTAATTTAACCAGGAATAAATACCTGGTCAGGATCTATTAACCTTAAACATTACATCCCAGGGGAAACGTACTCAGTAAGTTGCCACCGAGGTCTTTGCAGCTGTGTGCAGCCAGCCAGGTCCATTGCCCAGGTGCCCCTACTTTCATTGCTGCAGCCTTCACATAGTCAGCAACAGTAGGTGTGCAGAGGCAGGGCTCTGAGACATGACCTGCAGCTTTTTGCTTAGTGTAGGATTAAAAGTCATACTGGTGGAGATTCTGTGGATCCTAGTCCAGACAAAGTTTGGCCCCGTAATGTCTTCATCACCTCTCTCAGGAGTGGCACCTCCTTGCAAGCCTGGCTTTATGCATTTCTCTCTTTCTGAAGAAACAGCTATATTTGGTAAAGTTCACTTTCTCCTGTTTCCCAAAGGGTGAGATGGACCAGCTCCACATTCCCATGAACATGAGCATTTGCTGTGAGCTCGCTCTCTCTTTTCACCCTGTACCCATGATGCTTATCTACTTTAACGTTCAGGGCATTTAAGGACTTTGCCTCCAGGATGACTCAGGACTGGAAGAGTGGGGTAGAGAGGAAGGTAACAGGCTGGGATTGAGAAGCACTGGCAGAGCTTGTGAGGGGAGCCCAGGGCTGGAATAAGAGGGCTGTGGCTTGGGAATTGAGGAATTTTGTCAGAGCTGGAAGGGCAGAACCAGAGCAACAGGGTGGCTACAGGACAGAGCTGAGGGGCATCAGCAGAGCTGTATGGCCAGCACCTGGGTGGTGGTACCAGTGCTGTGGTGTTAGTTCATGTCTTAAGAGTTCCTAATTCTCCACTAATGAAACCAGGTTATAAGCAGGTGACTCCTTGTGTGTGGGAGCCCAGTGTGCTCAAACTGCTCCAGGCCACAGCCCAATCACTGTTCTATGGGACTGTAACAGGATTCAGCTGGGGGGGGGGGGGGGGGGGGGGCGGGTTGGCCCCGGGGGCGCCC
>NW_017728997.1:50870536-50885597 GCF_001723915.1 Gavialis gangeticus | reverse complement strand
GGGGGGGGGGGGGGGGAGGAGGGTGCTGTTAGGCCCCTGGAGCTCCCTTGTCAACCTGCTCTCTCTTTGAACGGTCACCCCTTCCTCTCACCTGCCTGCCGTGTTTTGACGTATTTAGTCTTGTAGCTAAAGAGAGACCGCTCCAGGGCTTCCCAAGCTTTATCTCATATGCCTGAGCTCAGGTGTCTCCACTGTCCACTGGAAGGGCTAATTACACAACCACTTACACCATGCCCATGCCTTGCAGATATCACCATTCACTATTGACCTCTCTCTGCCCATACCCAGGCACTTTGCTCATCTTGGCTACTCCCGAGTGTGGGTTTGCCAGGACTACCCTGGGTCCCTGACCCTAATTCTAGCCCTCCTGAGGTACTGGGCTCCTGGCCCCAACTCTGCCCTTCTCTGGGCTACAGGTCCATGACCCTGTCAATCTCTGGCAGTGGCCTCTCTTGGACCTTTAGCTCCTCCTGTGCCCTGACACTGTTCCTAGGCCAGTTGAGATCTCTGGGTTCCCTACAATCTCTCATTGTGGTCCCTCCTTGGCCCTGGCCATGTTTCTAGGCCGGCTGAAACCTCCAGACTCCCTGGTCCTACTCACCCCTCCTGAGCTAAAAGTCAGCGACTCTGCCTCTCATCCCTTGCAAGCTATGGGTTTCTGACCATCCTAGCTCTCATAACCATCCTGCTTACTCCAGCTTAAGTGTTTGCCACAAGTCTGGCTGCATCCCTGCTGTTCAGGAATCCTTCACATCTTAGCTGCCAGGATCACACTACTGCCCCAGTTCAGGCTCTGGGTTTATATCGCATAAGCTCAGCTCCCTCCCCAACCCCCATCAGGTCACATGACCTCTGATTGCCTCTTGCAGCACCTGCAGACTGCCCCATATGCAGTCTGCCTTCTCTTAAAGTAGCAGGAGCACCAAACCTCCTGCTACAGGGACACAACACTTGAGTGGTGAAACCCAGGCTCAGCAGCTGTCCCAGGAGTTTCTGTCACTGACCTCTGTTGGACCTGGATTTCACTCTATGTGATGAGCTCCTGACAGGCCACAAGGATGGAGCAGCACCCTTAGGCACCATCGCATTGGCTTGATACGGGTTAGGGAGACTGCTTCCATAGGCTATAACAAGATTTCCCATCTCTGAAAAATGGCCTTTGGATTGGATGGCCCAAGACAAGACATGCCCTAGACCAGGCTTGTCCAACATACAGACCGTGGGTTGCCATGCAGCCCTCCAAGCTGTTTTCTGAGGCCCGAGGTGCTGCGAGAGTACTAGAACTACTAGAATAAACACTGAACTACTAGAGTACTAGAACTACCATAGTAAACATTGTACTTTCGTTTCAGGGGGTGATGTGATACTGCTTCTTGTGAGGTCTTTGAATATGGCTTGCCGGCCCACTGGGTAATAAAAAGTTTATGATCCAGCCCCACATTCAAAAAGGTTGGACACCCCTGCCCTAGACTACACAGATGTCCCACATAAGCCAGCCTTATTGGATAAAGGCTCTCCCTAGAGCTAAGACACCATCTTGCAAACCAATTTGGGGCCATCTTTATCTAAGTAAGATTCTGGCCTTGCCAGTCTCTGCTATATATGGGACTCAGGAGCAGGGATGGGTCCAGGAGACACACAGGGCAAGGTAACTCAGGAACCAGCACGTTGGCAACAGCCCCTTTTAGTGTGATTGCTATTGCCCTACACAGGCAGACAATGCTGTAGTACACTCCTGGGGATACTTGCCCAGCCCTTTTCTAGTGCTCCAGGGGATGTGAGGGTCCAGTGCTGTGCACCTCATGCCCAGGTGCACTGTGCTCTAGGGGGTGGGAGAGAGAACAGGAAAAAGACAGTCAGGAAGGTCTGCTCAGCTCTGACCCAGATGTGGCCTTGAGATGGGCCCCCTGGTGAGCAACCTCCCCTTGAGCCACTGCCCTGGCTGAGCTGTGAAGAGCGAAGCCTATGAACCTCTGCCCACTCTGACACTTGTGCAGCTGCTCCACACCCATTTGGAGCAATGTTGCCATGGACATGCTTGAACCTTGGTGGGAGCAAGGAGGTGAAAGGTTGAACCAGCCATGAAAGCTGTGGCTACACGAGCTCTTCTCCCCTCCAGCCCACCACCAGAGCAACACTGTAATGGTGCCAGCCACGCTGGGGTTATAGGAAAGAGAAGATGCCAGTAAAATTTAAGCACGGTGCTTCGAGCAGTGTTAGACAGTGTAGAGACTAAAACATGTAGCCAATATGCACCAGTGTTCTTTCCAGCATCTAGACAGCCAATACTAAAGCCTGGAAGGAGATGCAGGGGGAGAAAGTCTTGGGAAGGCTTAGCTCAGATGTCAGTGGGCGTGTCTACACATGCAACTAACAAGACTGAATACACTCTAGCTCAATCTGACCCGAAGTATACTAATCCTTACGTCACTCTCTATATGTGCTGCAGTAATTTACTGTGGCACAGAATAGTACCTATGCCTGATGGGACTATCCTACACCAGAGTAAATTAATCTACTGTGCACTTATTACAGTGCACATGTAGACCGTGATGCTTTACCATGCATTAAATTAGTTTAATGCGCAGTAAAGTGCATGTGTAGATGTGTCCAGTGAGTACTTAAATCATAGCCCCTCACATTGGAGGGAGAGACCCTTACGAAGACAAAGCTGTTACTAGCTCCTAAGGCTGGAAGCTGAAACTAGCTAATACCAAAATAGAATTAGGTGAAAATGTTTACAAGTGAGGATAAAGCCCTCTGGGAACAGCTTCCAAGCTGGAGGGAAGAAGTAATTCTCTGTCTCAAGGGAGTCTTTGTATCAGGAGAGGAAGTCTCTCAAAGCTACCCTCTAGCTCAGACACACATCACTAGGGTTAGTGCAAAGCCATGAGGCTGAAACTCTCTGGCCTGCACTAGGGCAGGAGGTCAGACTAGGTGACCAGTGTGGTGTCTTCAGGCTTCCCAGACTCTGTGTGTGCCTGTGCTGGAGAGTCTAGCATGCCTTCTTACCTGGGTGTTGATTCGGATGGCCCCGATCGAGGGAATTTCAAAGTAGTAACCTTCAAAAGAAACAAAACATTGAGCTGTAGGAACATGGATGGTGCTGCATGACATGTCCTCTGCTACTTCCACAGGCTACAGCCCGTCTCATGTTTTAGAGCAGGGGCGGGCAATTATATTGGGCAGAGGGCTGCTTACTGAGTTTCGGCAAGCCATCAAGGGCCACATGACAGGCAACCCAGGGCAGATTAACATTAATTTTCTAAATTTGTTAGGGGCCTCGCGGGCCAGATAGAATGGGCTGGTGGGCTGCATCTGGCCCCAAGGCTGCATTTTGCCCACCCCTGTTTTAGAGGATATAATCCCAAAGCCCTACTGGCACCAGCTTCAGATACCCCTGACCTAGGATCCTGAATGCTCAAGTTCCATACTGGGACTGGGAGACAGGAGCCAGCAAGTGAACTGGGACACAGAATTTACAGCCTCTTTGGGTGGGAACAGGGGGAGGAGGTTCTGCAGGCAAACAGATGTGGCACCAGACCACACAGGGGCCAGCCCGAGCATGGGATGTTATGGGTCAGAACTGAGGGGCAGCAGCAGAGCTGTGTGTGGAGAGCTCAGCAGTTCAGGGTGGAGGAGCCCTGGCAGCATTCTGTGTGGGTGTCTAGAGCTGGAGTAGTAGGGGGCAGCACTCTAGAGTGAAGCAGCATCAGCAGAACAGTACATGTTATGTTCCCAAAGCTGGCACAGCAGAGAGGCAGCATGTCCAGAATGAGGTATATGATCAGATCCATCTGGAGCAGCTTGAACAGATCTGCTCTCCCAGTGCACTAAGCTGCCATCACTTTGATAAGCACTGATGTTCTGCCAGCCAAAGCCAGAGGACCTCACTTTGCAGCTTGTAAAGAGCCTCCTCCTTTTGCCCTGGCAGGAGGTGATAACAGGCAACAAGCAAGCACCTGTCATCGGCCCTCAGAGCCATCCTGAGTACAGGCAGATGCAGCCTGTTCTGGGCACTTGCCAAGTGGCCAACGCCCAAATCTCAGAAGTCAAACCTCCCCAGAGCACAAACACTCCTATACATTATGCTTGGTGCTCTTTCTCTCTCTCTTTGCCTTCTGGCTTCAAAGCATTTAGGGAGCTCTTGGGTCATGTTTTCAAAGATTTCTTCTGCAACAAGGGCAAGAAAGTTCCTCTGAAATGACAACTCAGACCCACAGGCATTCACTTGACTCCAGAAGCCGGAGCTTTGTAGACAACACTAATTATCTTGTAACCAGTGGTAAAACTACAAGAACTGACAACACTGCTTCAGTGCGTGTTGTGGGAAGCTGGGTGCCAGCTAACAGGGGCACCTTCTACCTTCTGGGATGGTTGGGGAATGGCTCCAGCTGGAGAACTTGCTTCTGTTCTCCCAGGCAATGCAGGATGGTGCCCCAGAGGGGGAGATAAGGCATGGCAGAACAGATGGGGAATCTCATTTATGGATAATGGGGAAGGAGAGCAGTGGGGGCCTCTGCTCTGTACCAGGCATTCCTATGAGTCACACCCAGAGTGGGTGAGAGGTGCAGATGCTGAGCCTTTAAGCCAGGGGTCAGAAACATTTAGGAACAGAAGGGGCTGCTTTGACAGAACTTAGTTCTGAATATGGACAATTTTCAACACGGCCCATGCTGCTGACACCACTGTTTCAGTCACTGCTCCCTCCTGCAGTGCCACCACACTAACCTCTATAGCTGTGCACTGAGTGTGCCTGCTCCTTTAAGGGAGCTGGCAGCCTGTGAGGCTGCTGGCAAGTGGGGAAGGGAGCTAATGAAACACAGGATGGGAGAAGGGCTCAGGCTAGAGCTATATAAGCCCAGAGCCTGAGCCATTCAGGACGTTTTCTTCTTAGCACCTGCAGAGGAAGGAGCTCCTGTCCAGGAGAGCCACTTAGGGGTGCCTGATTGCCTGCTTTGCGGCCTACAGGAGCAGTGAGGCTCAGGGAGCTCATAAGGTACCCTGGCTAGAAGGCATGCTGTACTAGGAGTAAAGGTTTTCCCTCTTAAAGGGGCAGAGGGCTGCTTCCATTGTTACTGTCTTGTAATAGCTCAGGAGCTTATGTTTATGTTGTTGTTTCAACCCATGGTTTGGGTTGAGACTATAAGGGGTAGTTAAGAAGGTCCCATTAGTGCCTGTGGGGCATGCAACAGCCTTAAATCCTGCCAGGGGCAGGTTCAAGGCCTGAGCAGCTGTCAAGCCCAGAGTGGGCAGAGTGTAAGGCCACAGGGGCCAGACAGAGGGGGGCAGGGGCCCAGCAGACAGAGGAGGTTGGGGGCCTGATGCCTGAAAGGGCCAAACATCAGATAGTAACACCTGTGGGGCTTGAGGTGTGGCATAGGGGAGGTTAAAGAGCCACGCAAGGAGCTCCTACAGTGATCAGTGCCTGGCAGGGGCACAGGCAGGCTGAGAAGGCTTGCTGGTCTGGGGTGCTTAAGGGGACTCTGGGGGAGCCCACTGAAGATCAACACAGGCTCAGGTTCATGTAGAGCTCACAAGCAGCCTCTCTTTTTATAATTTTTATTAAGATCAAGACATGGCAGATGAGATCCAAGGGAAGGGCTGCAGCTGAGCCTGAGTCTGGCAGGGGCTGCATGGCCACTAGGGGTAGGGGCTTCACAGTCCACCTGTGGCCATGGACTTGCTACAAACTCTTTCAGTGGTAGGGGACTTCCATGGGGGATTTCTGTGATGGTGGGTTTACTCACTAGCAGCCCCTTGCCATTACAGAAATCCCCCATGGAAGTCCCCTACCACTGAAATGCTGTCAAATGCCCCTGCCACTGAAACCCTGTAGAAATGCCTCAAATCTGTAGGCCAGATAAAATGGCTACATAGGCCAACTCTGGCCTGGAGGCCATAGGTTACAAACCCCTGCTTTAAGCCATGGGGTCTGCAGAAGCCAGGGGTGGGGGAAGGATTACTGATATGCGCTAGCCAACTCGTGGCATGGGTGTCCCAAGTGACATCAGCAGCCTCTGTATGACATAGGACAAATCAGGGAGGGGTGGGCAACACAGTGGTAGATAGGACAAAAAGCAAAGCAGCAAATTGTATAGGGAGTACATGGCAAAAAGCAGAGCAACAGATCAGGCATAGGGCTGGAATCAGAAAGCAAAGCAGGGAAGGGATCAGAGTGACATTTGGGAAGGGTGGCACTTGGGGAGGATATGGGACTAATTTGTGGCACACCTGCCAAAAAGTTGGTCCCTAGGACTACAGCATCATGTTTGGGAACTCTACCGCAGTGGATCCAACCGCCAGCCCAGCTATCCCAGGACCTTGGCTCTAGAAGAAGCCAATACTTCATGCTAAAGAGCAGGGGTTCTCCATCCCCAAGCCCTTCCCATACCACAAAGTGAGAGCAAGGCCCTAGCTAAATCCTGGCTCAACAGGTAGGAGGATCCTGATGAGCAGGGGGTCACTGATGGTGTAGGTCTAGAGCCACCACCTCTGGGGAAGGCAAACTGTGTCATGATGAGGCAGGCAGCCATGGCTGTGGTGCCATCCATAGTGCTGGCGAACTTTTCTGATATCTAGGATCACATGTCAGAAGGGTCTGACCGCAGACAGCATAGAGTATCTCTGTGGATCAGACTAACCAGGCTCCCCAGAGGGTTGGTTTCACCTCAGGAAGTTTACCCAGGGCAGGGAGAATTATTTTCTTTCTGAAATGAAATCCCCAGCATGGTTCTTCCCTGGCTAATGGCTCCCCACCTCCCCCTCCCCGCACCTCTCAGCGAGAGACCTGAACAGGCCTATTCTTTATGGAGCCATGTCTGTTATGGCTCAGACAGAACACAGGCCACTTAATAGGTATTTGATTTGGGGAAATTGAGTTTCAGCTGCTCCAATGGATGTTTTTTATCATCTGCATCTCCATTTGAAGGCAATGCACTGTCGATTGGGAGTGACACCAGACAGCCACATCTAACATTACTTAGCATGTTTTAACCAAGGGTCTTCAAGTTCTGTCACTATCTCTAAGGCATCTGTCTATCAACAGCATATGCCCATCTTATCCTGCTGGCTGCTATTACTATGACTTCTCATCTGTCTAGTTATGTCCCCCATCTGCCTTGATTACTCAGGCTCAATCCAGCTGGGTTGCTCAAGGGTACATGATGTAGGTCTTGAATCTGATCGACATCCAGTCAGCATCATTCAAATCTGACTGCTGGCAGAAATCTGAAACAAAGGGGAAGACTGGTCCAATCAGCCTCTATCAGAAGGTCTTACCAGGGGAGGTGGAGCCTCCTTCCTCAGAGGTTAGCAGGTCAGACCAACACCTGTCAGAGCTGGTTTAGGCATACTTGATCCTACCTCACTTCGGGGGATGAACTACTAGAGTATCTTTTAAAGGCCCTTCTAACCTACTTCTCTCTCTCATTTTTTTTTCACTGGTTTCCTTTCACTGCATACACATGTACCTCCTTCTCTCTTGGCACTCTCTCTAGCGCACTGGGCTAGGCCTTTTCTAAAACTGCATACATTTTCTGTCCCCTGTCAGGCAGCCAACAGGAGCGTGATCTGCTTGGTCAATTTCCTGGTGGGCCAGGCCAACGTAATGACCCTAAAGAGCAGCAGGAACCAATTCCTGGGGACCAGCTCTTATGATGCCCTTCACCTCTTTTGGTTCCTGGTCTGGGTGCATCTCTTCTTTGAGTTTAGGCACTTCACCATTCAACAGAACATTGATCACCAAGGTGCTGTGACACCCTCGGGTGCTGTGAGGTCCCCTCAGGGGCGCCATGGAGGCAGTGGCCAGGTAAAACTTCCCTGTGTGATCCCCCTATGTTAAGGCTCTCTAATTAGCCTAAAGCAGGCAGCAAAGCTGCCTTGTGGTATGTAGTACTTCTTGGTCCAACATCCCTTCTTCTCCTCCTGGAAACAAACATAAGTAAAACTGTTTCATAGGCTTCTATTTCTGAGAGAAGTGTAAGGGGTGCCAGACCAGATACAGTTATACAGCCTGAGGTAGCTCTTGCCTGCTTTAGGCTGATCAGAGAGCTCTAATACATGGCGATTGTGCATGTGTTACACAGCCTTTCCTAGACTGACTGTGCAGCAGGCAAACAGGACAATTTCGTGGAGGCAGCAGAACCTGGCTGAGAAGCACTAAGGTAAGCTGAGGCAGCAATTAACAGTGGTTCTCAGCTGGCAGTGTTGCCACATTCAAAAAAGTGGAGGTGGGGTACTGTAACCCTGACAAGGTTGAGAACCACTGACATAGATGAATTTGGGTTATGCTGGGCCACTGAGGAGCACTCTGTGCAGTGGTTAGTTAATCCAAAAAGAGTGACCATGTGAAGGGTCTTTGTGGAGGGGAGGTGGCTTCAGTCTTCTGATTATGACATAAGATTGACTGATAATTACTTTCATGCCCAGACCCTTGTGGCACTCAGTATATCTTTCACCTTTTTAAAAAAAATGTATAATAAAGTTCTAGAAAGTCAGAAGTTTGTCTGTTTGTCTATATGAATCACCACACGATTACTTCCCCAAATTGATTCTCTTTGATCTTCATGCTCCTGCTTCCGATTCCTCCCTGCATGTGACATCAAAGCCATTCCCAAGTGGATGTGGCATGTTGTAAGTGAAAGGTGGGGTGTGGACAAGCAGGAAGAGGAAGTTGTGGCCTTGCAAAACAAAAGAGCCTATTGCCCTGCTAGCAAGCTTGGGAATAAAGGCCATGGGGCTAGACATAGTGGAAACAGAGGCTCAAGTGAGAGGACCATTCCTAAATAGCATGTTTCTAGAAGGTCACATGAATTGCCAGCTGTATCAGGCATATAATACATGGAGTAAGGTGAAAGCCCATGTTGATTAGCTGTGTCTCAAAAGGTGGAGTCCTGTTTCACATATGGGGAAACTGAGGACAAAATTAGGTCAAGCATTTCAAAATTGAGAGGTGATTCTGGGGCCGCAGCATAAGTTCCTGGTTTCAGAGTGTGAGGCTTTGTGATTTCTGGGGTAGCTCTGAACCTCACAAATCACTGGTACCTTCTCAACACACCTTGGCTAAAGCACTGAGTCTGTAGCAGGACTAGAAAAGAACCCAAGAGTCCTTATGCCAAATCCATCGCTCCAGCCACTCAACAGCGCTGCCTTCCCAGAAAAGGGACAAGGAGGGAAGGGCTAAGCCACGCTGAACATTTGTGCACCGGGCCTTTGTAACTGTGCTTCAAGCGTAGTTAGAAGTAACAAGCTGTGCATGAATTCTAAGAGCTACTGAGATGGGAAAGGGCACAAAATGAGAAAGATAAATTAATGTGAGCCCAGGGGTTAATGGGCAGGTGGTATCTAGCAACAGATAAAGCCAGGCTGAGGGAAAGGGCAACACTTGTGAACAAAGGAGCACAAAGGCAATCTGGGATAAGACTGAGGCACTGGGTCCAGATAACAGTAGGGGAGATTAACAGGGATGGAGGAGGAGGGGGTGAGGGGCGCAGGGGGCAGCCATGCATATTGCAGAGAAGAAGTTCGAGCAGGGGTGGGAGAGGATTGTAGCTGGAAGGCTGTGGAGGGAGCCTGAAGTGAAGCATACATGTTGTTTCAAGTACAGCAAAGAGCTGAGATCTGTGCAGGGTGCACAGGGAAGAATTCCGCACAGAAAGTCCCAGCAGAAGACAGTCAGTAAGTGCTCTTCAGGTGCAGCACTCACAACAAAGTGGGAAGAATTTGGGCTGAAGGTAGGAAGGCTGAGCTGGCCTGGCCTTGTGAGCCTCTGAAAGCAGGTATAGAGCCAAATATACTGGAGGGAGAAGGAGGAAGGTAGGTAACCACCCAGATCATCTAGCTGGAGACTTCAGGGAAATCCCCTTGCTCCAACCACTCAACATGCCTTGGGGATCTGTAGCGCTAGATGCCAGCTACACAAGAGGGTGGGGAAACGGCTGCTTAAACCTATCCCTGGTCCAGTCCATTCAAGGGTAGAGGATCACTGCTCCTCAGCTTCCAGCTGATTTTCTGCTCATCGGCAACCTCCCCCACACTCAAACAGCTACCCTTTCCCTGCTCTTGGGCAGCTCTGCTTACGGAGGAGACCGTCTCCACAATTTGCCTCCCGTATCCCTAATTCTCCACTAATGGCACATGTAGCTCCCTCTGACATGTGTGTTGGGGGGGCTGAGGGAGATGAAGCTGTGCCTCCCCTCAGGTTCTCCTGGTCCTGGTTCTGCAGATGTTGCCCTATGGGTGTGGAATTAAACAGAACTGGATGCTTGGATGCCTCTAATTCAAAAGGCTCCACCTGGCACCTGCACACTCTGTCCACTGAAAAAGCACCTCTATCATGTGCTTCAGATAGACCTGAAGGCTGAGGGGGAATCTCAGTATGCTCCCAGGCCTCTGTGCTGAGATGCCCACAACGAGCCCAGTGGGGACAGTAAATCTGGCTCTGTGGATGCTGAGGTGTTTGTGCTGCAGCAGAGATGGTGGGAACCTCTTGTCTGTGTACCACAGTGTTAAAGGAGAGAAGTCTCTGACTAGGGGCATATCAGGAGGCAGCATGAGCTATACTGGTTCTCCTGGGGGATTTATATCCCCTGGGTTTCAGTCTCCAGTAAGAGCATCCAAAGGGCAATGTGCTAGGCTCCTGAGGCCTTTGGTCTGAGAATTACCTGTTCTTTCCCCAGAGCCCCACCAAGCAGACGCCAGGTGGCACTCTTGGGCTAGGTCTGCTGCTTTCGCCAGGGACCTGAGCACTTCAGCACAGAGGAGCTCTGTGCTACTTAGACTGTCTTGTGAACTGCAGTAGGAGTGAGTTGAGTTGTGGAGCACTGTTCACAGCACCCAGATGTCACCATAGCAAGGCTCTGTGCTCCCCCAAGCCTGAAAAAGCAGGGCGTGAGAGGTGACCCTTCAGTTTGACACTATAGTTAACCAAGGGAAGTGCCAAGCACAGCGCTGCTCCTCACAGTTTAGAGCTGAGTGAAATAGGAAGTGCCAGGCAGTTATCTGGCTAGTGAACTTCTCCACAGCACTGCCTACTTGTATTATTGGGACCCCAGCAGGATGAGCAGCAGGGTCTTCCCAGGTAGGATTTTAACCTTAGCTGGAACACACTCTGAGGAAATTGCCTCACTATGTCTAGAAATGAGACGCTAGTTCTATTTAGCCAGGCTGGTACCCCAGCTCTTCTTGACAACTCCCAAGGGACCAGTGCCCTGTCTCTATGGTGTTGCCCTTGTGCAGGCACCTTTCTGCCAGATTGAATACTCCTCTGCCCACTGTACATGGCAAACTGGCTCTTCCCATCCTCCTTACCTTTGTTGGCACAAGCCATCCACTGCAGGGGGGTCACATCGTAGTTGTGCTGACCCACAGAGAAGGTGAAGACACGCACCTGTGAAAGAAAGAGACAGTTTAGTGAGGGGGACAGCCCCAGAGAAATGTTAACTGTCCACCTCCCTATGCTGGGCTAACTGGCCTGGCTGAGCTTAGGCATCGACAATGGCTAGATCCTAATGTCGGACAAATCTGAACTACAGGAGGCACCCAGTTTAACAGGGGAGGCAGCTGACCAATGAAGCAAGCCACCATCAGCATCTGCTGATGGTAAAGATCTGCTGACATCAAGATCTGTTAAAGTTACCCATGACTTTTTTGCTCTTATTGGCTTCCCAGACGCTGAGTGGAGAGGAACATGAGGAGCATATGATGTCTGACTCACACCTTCTAAAATCTGCAGTGAAGTTAGTGAATTGAAACAAATCTTTGAGGACCCCCGTGAGGTGGCTTTTAAGAGCAGGCTGAAATGGGACCAGCCATGAGCAAGGTTCGTTAGGGATGTCCCACACTAGATAAGGCTTGCCAGATCTTGGTGGACTCTTCTCAGGTCACACAGTATCACCACCCCCTTCCTTCTCTCAAATAGCTTTGTGCAAAGCTAAATCAGTAGTTGCCAGGCCAAGCTTATTCAGTGCTAAGGTTTCCAGATGAGACTTGCTCCTGTTAGAGCTGTAAGTTAAGGCACTGGCCCAGAAGCAGAATGGGCTTGAAGTTCATTGAGGTACTTGGGGGAGGCCTGGGAGCACCATGAATGAACCCACAGGCCTCAGGGAGCTGGTGCCAGTGGACTGGCACAGGCATGTAGGCACAGCCCTCCTGTCTCTGTCTGGGATCGGCTCTCCATCCCTCCCTCTTGCCCACTAAAAGTTTCCCTTGGCACTGCCCCTCACCCCCCCAGTGTGGAGATCTCCCATTCCTCTCTGAACCTGGATTCCCTGCCTACTCTTGCTAGGGCCAGGGATGCCTTTGTATTCCTCTGCTTCCGAGCCTGGCAGTCCCATAATAATAGGTTCCTTCCCTATAACAGTGGCCTGTATAAGAACACTTCACCCATCTTCTTCCTTGGCGCTTCAAGGTCAACACAGGCAATAAAACAGTGCTGGCATGTTAGCCGCCCCATTAAAGGGGCAGTGGCTCGCTACAGGAGCAGGCGGGCAGTGAGAGTGGATGTCTAAATAGCTCATGTCAAATGAGGCAGAATCCAGCAATAAAGCTGGAGGTGGCTGTTTCCCCTTTCCCCATGACCGAGCTGGAGCATGGCAAGGTGTCTGCAGCTCCAGAGGATCACACCCAGGCAGTGCTCTTGCTCAGCCTTGGCTCTCTGGAACAATTTTGAAACTCCTGCTCATGAAGGGCAAAACAAGGGACAGCTGGAGGAAGTTGCCTGGGTTACACCACCTATGCCTGCTGCCTATCCTCTTGCTGACACATCTAGTGGGGTGCTTTGCTGGAGAAATCTCACTGCACTTCTCAGTTATGTCTGTATCTGCCTTTCTTCATGCCCTTGGGGTAGGTCTCTGATGCAGACTCTCTGCCTCAGGCCAGTGCAACACAGAGGAGGTCACTTATGGCTTAACCAATTGTCCCCTAACTCAGTGTTTCCCAACCCAACATTGTGCGCCACGGCACAAAAATGTGCTGTCAGAAATCAACAGGTGTGCCATGGAATTTTGCCATGGCAATAAGCTACAATGAGCTACAATAAGTATAAGGATGGGGAATGCCTTAAAAGGCATGCTGCAGAAATTTTTTTATTAATGTAAGTGTGCCTTAGGCTGGAAAATGTTGGGAAACAGTGCCCTAACTCCAAGATTCTGCCCAAGCACTCCCTACTCAGCTTGCCCCTGAGCACCCTTCTTTTGAAGATCTCAGAGCTTGGCTGAAGCTGCTCTGAGTTTGGCAGAACACTCTTGGGTATTGAGATTGTGTATGCCAGCACCAAGGACAGTGCAGACAGGGACAGTGCAAGCTTCCCTTCCAAGGCATCTTGGGAGGGATAAAGTCAAGGTCTTGTCTACACCACAGGTTGATTCCATGTCAGGGTAACCCCCAGGTCAGATGGAGTACACTGCAATTAATATCAGAGGGCCATACCCTATCCCCAAGTACCAGCAATGGTGGCTGGAGTTCACAGAGCACCTCAGTGCAGGCAGGACATTGGCCTCATGGCTTCTCTTTAGAGAGCACCACACAACTGCTGAGTGGCCTTTGTGCTGCAGCTCTTCTTTCCCTGGACAGCAGGCAGAGAACTGAGAACTCACTTGACACAGGCCACCATGAGAGTGGATTCTGGTCACCAATGACCTTGACTCAGAAGGCTGCCAAAGTCATGGCTACCTCAGTGAGGATCACTGGTAGATACCAGCTCAGATTATTACAGCTCTCACCTACCAGATCAGCACTCTGAAGCCCTTTAGTCTGTGCTTCCCTTCTAAGTGTGATGCAGCAATGAGCACATGCAGCATCATGTCTGGTCTTCATCCCACTGAAATCAACTGGGCTACACGGGATGTCTATTCAGGAAAGACTTGGAGCACTAGTGCTTGGAGTGCACCCTTGTGGTACAGTACTAATTGTAAAGAGGGAAATACAGGCTTGTTGTAGCTACTTGACAAGAGTGGCAAGACTCCCAGAATCCTCTTGGGTGAATGGGAATAACCCCAGATTGGCTCAGATAGCTGATATGCAGTTCACTTAGCCCTGGAGTCTAGCAGAGCAACAAGTCAAAGCAAAAAGACCCAGTAAAGGCAAAACAAGAAACCAACCTTGGAAATAAAGAGCAAAACAGGTTGGTACTGTCTAAGGTTGGCCCCAAGTGTAAAAGAAACTGTAAATTTTGCTTAGAAAGATAAAACTGCCTAGAAAGATAAAGTAGAATAGTAACTACCTAGCAACGGTGATGTCACACTAGCAACGAAACAGCAGCTGTCTTTCCCTCTCTGCTGGACTGGGGCCCAAGAAACATTAAATCAGCACAGAGACACAGCGACCCAGGATCCTTGCCCCTAGCACAGCCAGCTGATAGAGGACTCCAGGTAAACCCACCCAAGATTGCTGCAACATGATGAGATTTAACACGCCTAGCATTGTTGTTTTTTAACTGTGTATGTGTAGCTAATAAAGCTTTGCTTGATCTTTAATCTGACTAGTGTGCTGTGGTGTGCTGACCCACTCCCACCTCTGAGGGGTATAGTAAGTTAGGTTCTAGCCCAACACTAATTACTACAGGAAAGGCCTAATTGGAAGTTACCTGGCTCTTTACCACAGAGCATGTCTGTGCTGGGTGAGCGGCACAGCAAAATGTGGTAGACGGTTAGCTGCACACCTCAGCTCTCACCTTACAAAAAATAATCCAAGCCAACATGTGTGCAGAACTCCATGAGGTCAACTCCATGAGGTCAGCATGCCTTTTAAGGCATTCCCCATCCTTATACTTATTGTAGCTCATTGTAGCTTATTGCCATGGCAAAATTCGAGAAAATTATTCTGGCACACATCCAGGAGGGGCCAGCAGGGAACTGCATGCTCAGGGGCAACCAGCACGGGTTCATCAGTGGCAGGTCCTGTCAGACCAACCTGGTGGCCTTTTACAACCAGGTCACTAAATCATTGGATGCAGGGGTGGCAGTGGATATAGTTTTCCTAGACTTCAGGAAGGCTTTTGATACTGTCTCTCACCCCATTCTCATTAGGAAGCTGGGGGACTGTGGCGTAGACACCCATACAG
>NW_017728997.1:50865904-50870405 GCF_001723915.1 Gavialis gangeticus | reverse complement strand
GTCGTTTGACCCCAGTGCTCTTCCTGCCATGGCAGGGGGTCGGACTAGATGATCTGCTCAGGTCCCTTCCGACCCTAGAAACTATGAAACTATTTTCCATCATGTCCCATAGGATAGAGAAGAAGTTTGATTGCTTCAGTACTCCCCAGTGAGGAATGAGGCTTGCAAAGGTGCATGCAGAGAGAAGGAGGGGGCTGTCACTATGCTGCAGTGTCTGCTCTTAAAAGCCAGGGAGAGATTTCCCTGCCTCCAGCTGTGCTAATGTGATGCACACACAGGCGGGAAGCTTTTCTCTACCCAAGGGGATGCTTTTGCCTTATCAACATGAGGCGTTATCTCACCCAAACCTTCACTGTAGATTTGCAAAGAATGAAAATCAGAGTGTGTGTAAATGTTAAATAGGTCAGAATTCAGGCCCACTGTCAGATGCTCAGAATAAACCTCTTGGGACACAGAGGGAGACAGAAATGACTTACTCTTGCCTGGTAACTGCAGATTAAAATTAAACTGGATATTTAATATCTGCCTTTAAATGCAGCACCATAAAGGGCTGTTATGTAACCTCAGCAAAAACAAGTCAGCTGTGGAGGCAGCCGCAGCCCTGCCTTGCTATAGCTATGAACTTCAGTGCCTCCTACTGGTAGCATCTGGGACTGGAGCAGCTGAGAGCTCCCTCACAGTCAATGCTTCTGTCCCACTCCCTAAAGACTGGGAGAGATTGGGACAAGGGTAGCCAGGAGCTCCCCCACTGTCTGTGCTACTGCTCTGGTCTCTAACATTGCATCTGCTGACAAATGAAGTAGCTGGAAGTTTTGCAAGAGTCAGCAATCCCACACCATTCCTTGCATTTTCTCCTGCCAGGAAAGGCTTAGACAAGAGCCCAGTAAACAAACCCAGAGCAATGTAATGGCCGCAAAATCCCAGGTGTGGTAAAACCAGTATGGTCCATTTTGGTTCAGGAAGCAAGCCACCTCACCACGTCACAGCGTTACAATGGGATAGTGATGCATCACTCCTCAGCCTCTGAAGCAGCACTGAGGCTGTCGCCATTCCAGTGTGAGGGGCTCAGCCCACAACACTCACCGTTTTATTGGGCCAGTTGTACTTCTCAAACACATCTTGGACTCGGTCTTCTCCACCATCCGTGAACATCATGATCATCTTGTTGCAGTTGGCTCGGGTGATGTTGGACTGCAACCAAGAGGGAGACAGTGAAGTCAGGCTTTGGAGCTGTCAGGCTTGCTAGAACCAATCACATGGTCAGAGGACATGTCTCCAGCATATTCCTGGGTCAAAGCAGGCCTGGGCCTTTGCCAGAAAGGGCTATACATATGGTATGTCTATTACAGGAGGGGCTGGTACCACTGCCTACTTTGCAGTTTTGCTGACAATTTCCATTAAAAGACTGGCTTTCAGCTGCATATAATGTTTTGAAGCTTTAGCTCTTTGTCTCAGAAATGTCTGAGAACAAGGTTAAGGGGAAATACACTGTTTTGTCTGTGTTAAAAAATGTTGGCAACCTTTCCTCTGCTGCTCCCATGCTTTGCATCAAGGATTTAGTGGAGGAGGGACCTTTGTTTTAGGGATGTGCCTTTTACCATTCCCATGAAACTCAGCCCAAATTTAGCCTTTGAAAAACCACACACTACACATGCTCAGTAGATGCTTCTTCCATTTCAGCAGTCAAATTCTTTTAAGTTTCCATCCTCACTAAGAATGCTCCATTCCTTCCTAGCTTCTAGTGGTGACCAGACTGCATATAGATCATAGGGCTGGAGGTGCTGTCTAATCCAATCCCCTACACAAAAAAAAGATTTGCTTTTCCAAACTATCCACACCATCTCTCCAGAGCAACTGAGCATGTTCCAGCCCAGCACTTCAGGGACAAGGCTGGATTTTCCTTCCACCTGGTACTCCCAAATGCACCCTATTAGGGCAGAACTCAGCACTAGGACTGAGAGGAACAAGCCATTTTCTTCTCTGCTTTCTCCATGACCTCTCACATGGCAACTAGATAGCACAAAAGAAGCAGCTGTCTGGTCTAATGTAGAAGGGAACAAGGCAGACCATGAAGAGAGGAAAGGTATGCAATGGGAGAAGAAATCTGCAATGCCCCACTTCTGGAAGAAGCTGGGACTGCAGTAGCTTGAAACATCTTGGCAGCCATCAAGATTCCTGCCCCATGTACCTGATTTTTGGATGCTCAGATGATGACAGTGTCACATACCCCAAATCTACCCAAATCATAGTTCAGGACTGTCCCCCAGTCTCCTAGTGAGGAGTGGGAGGGTGAATGGAGCAGCAGTGTTGTTTTGAATTTCTGTAGATGCACTATTCAACACAATGTTCCACACACAAACAGGAGTGTGAACATTTGTATGTGTAAGTGCAAGGCTACACCAGAGAGGCAGGGTGTATGTGCAGCAGTGTACTTGTGAGTGCATGTCTATGTCAGAGGCAGGGTAAGGTACTGTGAGTACACAGCAGTGCGTATGATTTTGTGTGTGTATGTGAAGGAGGTGGGTGTGTCAGGCCGTGTGTGTATGTGTATGTACAAACCAGAGACAGATTATTTTGCACCTCCACAGAACTCACCCCAGGCTGCGATGCTGGCTGTGACAAATCTGTTTTCCGCGCCTGTTTCTCCAGGGGTGAAGGTGGTGCAGGTGAGCGGGGAGAAGTGGGGGGGGGTGCCTGTCTGGACGGAAATTATGTTGTGGCTATTACTGCTCAGCTATTAATAGGGCTATTCATCTTTATTTTTCCCGACGTCATGGCGGCCCATCTGAGCTGAGCCCTTCCAGAGTGGCCCTGCTAACTTTTAATGAAACGTAAGAGGCAGCAGCAGCACCTGTGAAAATTTAAATCTCAGTAACTGAGGCACGTCATTTATCCAGGGAAGGCTGCAGCAGCTACACAGGCAGGCCCCCACGCCCAGGACAGCTGGGTTGGGCACTGCCAGCTGTTGCTGGTCTCATTCAGTGCTTGGCAGTTGCTTGTGATCCTGGGCAAGAGCCCTAGGAAGGGGCATCTCTGGAAATCTGTCACTGAAGACCATCTTATGGAGCCACTGGAGTGAATGGTAAAGAGAGATGCCAATTAGGTGCTCCCAGTATCTCCAGCCCCAGCCTCTCCCAGCAGGGTGGGGGAGGAAAGGGCAGGAGTGTTGGCTTTAGGGTAGTCCCAGCTGCTCCAGACCCAGTGCCAGCAGGTGGAACTGCAGGGTGTCAGGCAGGTGTACTGGTAGTGGGGAGCTCCTGGATATTCTGCTCCTAACCTTTCCCAGCAGAGGGAGCTGTTGAGAATTATAGGCCACCTTTACACCCACATTGCTTCATCTCTGAGGTCTGACCCCGACTGAAGATTTCTGCAATTCTCTCCAATTCAGAGGAAATCTGCAAGCTCATACACATGCAGGTTAGAAACGGGTTTTCTATGAGTCCGACATCCTGGCACAAGACTGTGGGACTTGATTCTAAATCCCAGGGCCCACTGTCTTTTTCTCAGATAAGTGACAGAAAAGCTAATTGTTCTGGACTTTTATATGATGGACTTGGGGGCTGTAGAACTCAGGACCAAGGAAGGTCTAGCCACAGCTAATTAACTCTGGTACAAAGATTACAGAGCAAAGTTTCCAGCAGGGACCCAATCTTTTCGTTGCATGATGGCTGCTTGGATCTGAGGCTCTGGCTCAGGTCCAGAAGTGAAGAGATTTTGGAAGGAGGTTCTACAGGAAAATGGCTCAGTGGGCACACCTACACATGCATTAATGTGCCATAGTTACTGAGCATTAAGTTTAGTACCTGTAAGAACAGGTAATAACTCAATGCTCAGTAACTGGTGCTACTGCACAGTACTGCCAGTGCACACCTTTTTAGTGAAGCTAATGTTCAGTAGATTACTTCTAACTGCCGTGACATGCTAATGCACAGTAGAATTAGTCTACTGCACATTTAACATTTTGTGTAGACGCACCCACCCTGGAAGGCTGGCAGAGCTACTGCTGAAAGGAGAATGCCATTTTCCTTTTTTAAACGAGTGGAGCAGCTCTGTGGCACGGTTCTGTGATGATGAAGAAGACAGGGCCAAGGAGATGGTTACTTTCATAGACATTAGGGCTGGAAGGGACCTCAGAAGATCATCAAATCCAGTCTCCCGCCCAAAGGGCAGAAAGTTGGCTGGGGTCATAGGATCCCAGCAAGATAAGCATCCAGTTTGCTCCTGAAGGTGTTCAATGTAGGTGCTTGAACCACCTCCGATGGCGGGCTGTTCCAGACCTTGGGGGCTCGGACAGTAAAGAAATTCTTCCTTATGTCCAGCCTGAAACTGTCCTGTAGTAGTTTATGACCGTTCGACCTCATCATCCCTTGGGAGGCTCTGGTGAACAAACGTTCCCCCGGATCCTGGTGAGCACCCCTGATTAACTTATAGGTGGCCACCAGATCACCCCTGAGCCTGCACTTTTCCAGGCTAAAGAGCCCCATGGCTCTCAGCCTGTTGT
>NW_017728997.1:50857573-50865578 GCF_001723915.1 Gavialis gangeticus | reverse complement strand
GATGCAAAGTACCCATTTAATAGGTTGGCTTTTTCCTGGGTGTCAGTTGTCAGTTGCCCCATCTGGTTTAGCAGGGGTCCAATGTTGCCCTTGCTTTTCCTCTGGCTCCCCACATATCTGAAAAAGGACTTTTTATTGTCCTTGATGCTCGAAGCTAGTTGGAGTTCAGTTGCAGCCTTGGCTTTCCTGGTTTGCTCCCTGCAGGACCGGACCAGTGCAGAATAATCCTCCTTGGAGGTGAATCCCATCCTCCATCCTTTGTAGGCCTTTCTTTTTATCCTCAAGAGGTCTGCTAGGTCCCTGGAGAGCCAGGGGGGTTGCTGTGCCCTCTTGCTGCCTTTCCTCTGAGACGGAATAGACTTAGCTTGTGCATTGAGGATCGCTCCCTTGAGGAGCAACCACTCTTCTTGAACTCCCCTCTCCCTGGGGTCGTGGGTCCTTAGGGCCTGACTGACAAGCCTCCTGAGCTTGTCAAAGTCGGCTTTTCTGAAGTCAAGGACTTCCATGTTGCTGACTGACTTGCCAGCTTTACGGCAGGTGGTGAAGGTGATCAACTCATGGTCGCTGTCACCCAGCTTCCCATCAATCGCTAGGTCGCCGATTAGGTCACCCCCGGAAGCCAGCACCAGGTCAAGCAGTGCTTTGCCTCTTGCTGGCCCATAGACTTCTAGAGTCAGGTAGAGGTCATGCATGCACGAAAGGAAGCTTTGCAATCACTCGGATTTTGCTGAGTGACCTCCCACGAGATGTCCGGGTAATTGAAGTCACCTATGACGACCATGGTCCTGGAGTATGCGGCCTCAGCCAGTTCCTAGGAGAACTCCTGGTTAAGCTCAGGACTTTGGGTGGGAAGTCTGTAGTAGACTCCCACCATTGTTTCCCCTGTGCCATGTTCCCCATGGATTTTAACCCAGAGGGTCTCCAGTTGTCCACACTGGTTGCCAATATCAGCTTGCAGGGATATGTAGCTTTCCTTAACATAGAGAGCTACACCCCCGCCCCTTTTATCTACACGATCCCTACTGTACAGGGTATACCCATCTATACCCGAGGTCCAGTCATGGGTGAAGTCCCACCAGGTCTCCATTATCCCTATGACATAATAATTATTTGCATTGAGCAGGAGGATGAGCTCCTCCTGCTTATTCCCCAAGCTCCTGGCATTTGTGTACAGGCAGGCAAGTGTCCCCTTGGGGGCTCTTGCCTTGCCCACAGATTGTACCAGGGCTGGGGCAAGAGTGGGCTCCCTTAAGTGCCTTGGCCTGCTGGCTTTGCAAGGGTTGCTCAGCGGGCCAGCAGTGGCGGTAGTCCCCCCATCCCCCAACAGGCTTAGTTTAAAGCCTGGTGGAGCAGGTTAGCCAGTCTGGCTGAGAAGAGCCTCCTCCCCAGGGGAGAGAGGTGGAGGCCATCTCTTCCCAGCAGCTTGCTGCCTCTCTTGCCGAAGAGCGGGCTGTGGTCATGGAAGCCAAAGCCTTCCTGATGACACCAGCGCCGCAGTCTTTGGTTGACTACGTGGATCCTCCTCTTCCTCCTCAGCCCATAGCCCGAGACTGGGAGGATTGACGAGAACACCACCTGTGCCCCCAGACCCTTTACGGTATAAAGAGAATAATACCAGTGCCAGTTGGGTCTGATTCAGGCCACAGGAGAGGCTCCTAGTGAAAGCACAGGACCTGGAATCCAATTCCACATGCATTTAAACAAAGGGCCGGCAGCCCAGACAATGACTGATTGATGGAGGTGACCATCCAACATCACCCTGAGGGGCACCAATGATGATCAAGTTATCTTTCTACAAGATGGAAAATGGGGGACAGGAGGCCTGAGTATGTTCACCTGCTGCAGGGAGATTCAAGGATGGTCTCAGCTAGGTTGAATTCCCCATGTGGAGAAGGAGACCTGATGGCAGAAGGGCTGATCAAACCCCAAGCCTCTCTCCTCAATGTTCAAAACCCCTGAATTGTTGGAAAGATGAAGGTTCAGAGCCACCTGGTAGAGTCCCAGTATCACCTGGGAGCCTCAGGTCAGGATCTTAGAGCTCCCACCCCAAACTCACCATGGAAGGGTTGGCAGAGCTACTGCTGAAAGGAGAATGCCATTCTTTTCTTTGCAATGAGTGGAGCAGCGTCTTACCAGAGTCTTAGTCATGTAACTGCCAGGGACTTTGTCCGGGCACAGCTGTTCCTTTGCACTCTCTGGGTTTGGGTCCCAGTACTCCCTCCCAGATGTCCCCAGGTCATTGTCTCCCTTTGGATCCCCTGGTTCAGGGTCCTAGTGCCCCCAAGTCTGATTCCTAACCTCCCACCCCTCCAGAGGCCCCATCTCAAGGCCCTCCTTTGAACCCCCTGGGTCTTAGTTCCAGGCTTACATTTTGCAGCTGGTCAAAGGCATACTCAAAGCCAGCCTTGTAGTCAGTTGTCCCCTTGGCCGTCATCACCTGCACGTCCTCCTTAAAGACCTTCTTATTGCGGATGTTGGCCTGGACCAGGTGCTTGAAACAAGACACAGGCTTTGCCTTCTCATTAAACTAGGGAGCAAGAGAAACAGAAAAGGCAGAGGTCACAAAGTGCGAGTGTAGGGGGAGCTGCTGCAGAAACACAACAATGCCCAACTAGCAGGCAGCTGGCTCAACAGAGGAGACAGGCGTATAACGACAGCCTTGCCTTCCCTGAGACAAGCTCCTAGTGGGTTATAAATCAAAACTCCTGACACCACTCAGCACTCATAACTTATGGGACTTCTCCATGGGGCACTTATCAGCTCACTGTACTTGTTGTGCTAAAAATTATTTCGCCTACTGCTGTACCTGAAGTGGCTGTGATGGATCCATATCAGCTTAAGTGCCAATAGACTGTCTGTAATTACATAAATCCTGCTGAAGGGTTTGCACCAAATAAATAAATAAATAAAAGACACATGGGCAAGAGAGGGAGAGAGAAGAGAGAAAATAAAATCCACTGTAGATATAAACAGGAACCGTCTCCTCTGAGACTCAGGGAATATTACTGCAGAGTTTGCTGAGATTTCCACTTTTCTCCTTGGACAGGGGATACAGCAGAACATCAGAGCGTGAGTGTGAAGGGAGGGGGAGATGTTGCAGAACTCCCTTATTCAAGAATAGAGTAAGAGCCTTGTCAAACAGCACTACAGTGCCCTGCACGAATGGCCTAAGAATAACTGCAGTAGATACAGCAGGGTAGGAAGGGACCCTCTCAATTTTCCTTGGAAATCCCAGGGGAATGGCTAGACGATCTCTGGAAAGTTCAGCTAGACAATGCCAGTCCTGGAGCATCCCCTCTTGGTAGCTCTGTCTCTAAAGCTCACTAGCACCTTGTCTTCTCTGCTAAGATTGCCAGCATGGAGAGGGGACAATTAGCGTTCATCATGATGGATGCATCTGTGTGTATCATGGATACTCATTTGTGAGGGTGTCTGCCCAAAGATTCCCCCAACTGATGTCTTTATATTGACTTCCCCGGGCTTAAAATCAGATGTGAGAGCTGAAGTTAGACCACAGTTTCACTGAATGCAGGACATTAAGCAGCCTTCAGCTAGTGTGACTTCCAGGCACCTGGGCCTAGGACCTGTAACCAGGAGATGAATACAACATTGGCACATCCAGGTGCTTCAAGTCAGGCTCCTAAATCCATATTTAGAGTCCTAAATAGCCAGATTTTCAGGGATGCTGAGCACAGCAGCTCTTAATGATTTCAACAACAGCTGCAGTTGCTCAGCACTTTTAAAAACCAGGTCACTTCCATTTAGGAGACTAAATATGGATTTATGAACCTGACTCGAGGCAACTGGGTTTGAAAATGTTGGCTACTGTTTTTGCAAGTGAACTGATGCAGCAGTCAGCCCTGCTGCATTGCCAGCACAGCTCCCTGCAAAAGTTCCATTGTCCCTCCAGAGACAAATATGATTCTTTTGCCTCTGCTATGATACATGTGATGGAAAATGAACAGGAGAATAAAGGGACAATAAATCAAATACTATAATCACTCTCCTAGAAAATTTCCAAAGAGCCTGGAATCATGTCTTGCTTATCACAGTGCCCTCAGCCCACAGCAGTCTCATTTAATGGGGTGCTAAAACATAGAACATTTAGGTCCAAAATTTAGGTTTATTAAAAAAACCCTGAAGGCTTACAAATGAAGATAATTAGATTTTCTTTTCTATTTTTAAAAATGATCAGGAAAAAACAGCTTCCTTAAAAATGAACATAGCCCTTGAAGTATTTACAGCCCAGACATGGATACTAAAGTATTGATATATTGGGAATGATACCAAATTATTTTGTAAAACACTTACTTAAAGATCTGTGGATAAAAAGTGCTAGATAACACCTAGTCTTTGCTATGGCATTAGATTAATGAATGAGGACCCACAAGTGAAAATGAGGATAAATCTCAATGAAGCTTAGTTACCCAGCTACCAGGTCCCTAATGCGCACCAAAAAGGCATATTGCAAATGTGAAAGCACCTGTGTGTGCGGATGTGTAAATCCCAGACACTGAGTGGTCTCTCAGATTTAATCAGAAGAGCTGTTAAATGAGAGGTTTCAGAGAAGGTGATGGTTAGGGGGGTTAATCTAGCCTTTACCAAGCCTAAGATCAAGGCCCCAGACCCCCTGTGTGAAGCATCTCATCTCCCCACCAGGAGAATGGGGGTAGCTGTTCTTTCCTGCCTACCAGGGACCATATAGTAATGAAATGGAAAATGAGCATCACCAATAGGTTGGGTCAGTTCCCCAGGTGGCAGGAGCGGCACTCTGCAACCTAAGGATGTGTGTGGGCAAACAGATGAAGTGGCCTCTGGCATAAGCTGAAACAGACTCTAGGGAGGCAATACAGGCCCCCTCAGACCAGGTCTACCAGACCAGGTCCCCCAGAGCACAGGGTGACCCAGCTCTTGCAGCACTTTATGCATTGTGGGGGTAGATGTGCCTCTATCTTCAGGGTAATTCCTGGCTGCACCTTTGGAACAGTTTCCCCTGCCCTTGCTACCAGCCAAATCAGAGAATGGACCAGGGTCAGGCCTGTGATCTTTAACCAGACACTGTCTCTAACAGTTCCTAGCTTTTTCCTACCAGCTGCTCACACAGGCCAGAAAAGGCTGCAAATTTGTGCTCAAGTCCTTGTGAAAGCATTTCTTGTCTGTTCCATACCCTCTACTTCTCCTGGGAATGGGATGATTCCCAATTCATTGTCACAAATCTTGAAAGGGGGAGGACAGGCAGAAGTGGAGCAAGGTAGGAAGTACTCCCCGAGAAGGGGCATGGATATGTGGGGAGGATGAATGAATCCCTGCGCTCTCAGTTAAATTTAGCTCTTGGTGACTGTAGTGTAAACTTTATTCCACTGACTTCAGTAGATCCAGGAGACATTTACACCACAACTACCAAGAGCAGAGTGGATTTGCCCAGCGAGCTCTGATTACACTGCCCATCTCTTGATATGATTTCTGCAGGACATTTCAGTGCCTGATCACAAGGTCACAGGCCCACTTAAATAAATGCCTTGCACTGTGCTTCAGTATGGAGAGGGCTTGCTTGCCATCAGGGGACCAGGAGGTGGGAGGGTGATGGGAGCAGGGCTCACTCCTGCTTATGGCTTAGTTTGCTGGAAGTGTAGAACGTCCATTACGGAGGCAGTGATCCAGCAAAAGTAGCCAGGCTAGACTCGTTAATTAGCACAGACGTGTTCCCTGCCAGACAGTGGGCATGTGGGACAAAGAGCACATGCAGCTCCTTCCCCTCAGCAGGCACCTCCTCTCATTAGAGTGGTGTAAAAAGGGTCAGGATGCCTCTCAGTATGTGAGCAGAGCATAGTGTTGGTCCAAGCAATGGCAGATGCGATGAATTTACAATGTCACTGCATGACCTCATCACTGAGGATGTGTATGCTGGTCAGACTGGCTCAAAGAGCCAATCTCTTTCCCTAAACCAGAAAGAACATGTCATGCAGAATGTGCAATCTGCAAGTTTACCAAGCTTGTACCCCCCTCTGCCCCTTTGGCATGATGGGTTGGCACATATAGCCCTGTCCTCTAATTCCACCAAGTGCTCTTGCTTCAGGAAGCCTCAGGAGCCACTCATAAGGACAATGCATTAAAAACCATGGAAGAACATATTTGCAAAAGTAGCTTCTGAGTTTGGAGGCATCTGAACTTGGGCAAACAACTGGAAACACCTTGACCTAACAATGCAGAGGGCAAATTACCTGGGAGAATTGCCTGATCACATAATGACTATGAGCCACCCTTATGACCACAGAAAAGGCATTTATAATGATAGGATGTATCAGGTGAGGTACTTCCAGTACAGAGCATGTTAATGCTGTTGTGCAGGGAGCTGGGGTTGCCTCCTCTAGGTACTGTATATAGCACTGGTAACCCATGTTCCAGAAAGATGAACCCAGATTGGAACAGGTACAGAAAAAGCTACTAGGAAGATAAGGGGACTGGACAGCCTGCACCTACAAGAGTTTATTAAATAAGTTTAGTTTTGCAAAAGGAAGGCTGAGGTGGGATCTGAGGTCTGTCTGTAAATACACTGGAGGGGGAGGGGAGGACACTTAGGGGAGATAAGCTATTTAAGATAAAGGAAAATGCTAGCCCATGAATAGGCATCCTGTGAACTCTTGAGCTTATATTAACAACTTTTACAGCAGCAGGGCATTAGCCTCTGTGGTCCCCCTGCTTTACTTGTGGTGGGTTAGGGTGTTGTCCTGTGTGGTGTCAGGGTTGACTGTAGTTTTGCTAAGAAGTTGAACAATGAATTTGTATACGTATAATGGTTTGGATAGGGAAGATCTTGCCTCAGGCAGGGGGTTGGATTAGATGACCTACGGAGGTCCTTTCCAGCCCTACTTTTCTATGACTCTATGGTAAACTGGCCACGAATGACCCTAAGGTGGAAATCAGAAGAAGACTCCTAACTGTGAGAGCAGTGAGGTGCAGGAACAGCCGTTCAGTGGGAATGGTGGACACAAACAACCTAACTACTTCTGAGACAGACGTGGATCCATATATGAACGGGAGCTTATGATGTATGCTTGTGACAGGAGGGGCTGGACTCGTAGACCCTGGATGACCTTGCTGATCCTATCACCAAAGTTCCTAAGTTCCTGTAGCGCTGCACACCCACAGCTCCGGCCACAGGCAGTGAAAAGCAGATTACTGCCTCTGAGCTTGTTTCCCTCACAGTCTAACACACCAGTCCTCTGACACCTGTTGCTACTCCCATGCCCTCCTTGAGCCAGTCTCTTCTCTCAGGTCAGTGCATGCTTGTCTTCCCCTCAGATCCTCCCTGACTAATGCAAGGAAGCCAACGGTGTGATGCTGACGGGATGCTGGCCCTGCCTCACCACTCAGTCATTTTGTTCTCCTTCGTCCACATGTTGTTTGGCCAGTTTCCTACTTGTCTGTTAAGTCCTTCACACACTCCAGATACTACAGAAATCAATCAGGAATGCTGTCCAGGGAGAGACAGCTGCCTGACCCAGGAGCAGGCTGTGTGGAGGGGGGAAGGAGCTTGGGGTCAGTAACTTTCTCCCCAGCAGCTGTTGCTAATCTTGCACAGAGACACTGAGCCTGGGATGAGTGGTTCTGTGGCATTTGTCTAGACACCTAAGCATTCAAATGGGGCTGGGGCCCATCAATTACTCTCATGGCCAACCAGTTTGCTGGGACCATTCACTTTGAATCCCAAACCTTTTCCTCCTAAGCCCCTACCAAAAAGGGAAGCAGAAATACCTGCTCTATGCTATACTCCAAGGGCTGGGCCACGCTCCCCCTGCTCCCTGATGAGAGCAGTTGTCTGGACACTTCTCCCTCCCACTTCCTGGTGTAAAGGAGGAAATGTAACCTTCCCAGGGAGCAATGAGGACTCCCAGGGGCTGCTGCAGTAGCAGAGGGGCTGACAGGCAGTATGGGCAGGGCTCTGGCCAGCTCTCAGTGCCTCCCCTGCCATTATTCATCTCTGCCCACAGACAGTACCCACTGC
>NW_017728997.1:50844175-50852573 GCF_001723915.1 Gavialis gangeticus | reverse complement strand
CCTTTTCCTCCTAAGCCCCTACCAAAAAGGGAAGCAGAAATACCTGCTCTATGCTATACTCCAAGGGCTGGGCCACGCTCCCCCTGCTCCCTGATGAGAGCAGTTGTCTGGACACTTCTCCCTCCCACTTCCTGGTGTAAAGGAGGAAATGTAACCTTCCCAGGGAGCAATGAGGACTCCCAGGGGCTGCTGCAGTAGCAGAGGGGCTGACAGGCAGTATGGGCAGGGCTCTGGCCAGCTCTCAGTGCCTCCCCTGCCATTATTCATCTCTGCCCACAGACAGTACCCACTGCCCCCTCACTAAGGACCTTTCAATTCAGACCAAGGCATGCACCAAATCCCAGCACTGGAACTCCTGCTGGCATAGGCTGATGCCACTTCAGGGCTGTAGCTGAGCATCAGGAATGGGCAAAGCCCTGGAATGGAGGTTATGGCTCAGGGACAAGAGGAGGAGACAGGCAGGCCAGGGACCAGGGCTGAGCACTGCAAGAGAGGCAAGGCTCAATGCTGGGGCCCATGGATGAGCATCAGAGAGTGGCATGGCCCAGGGCTAGCGGTCCTGCATTGTGGGGTGCAAGGCCAAGTGCCAGGGGCTTTACTAGAGGCAACATACAAACTGCGTGGCTCTCAAAACTGGACCCTCTTCCCAGGCCAGCCCCATGATCCTTCCCCCACGCCTGGGACTTGCTTTCCCTTCCATCTCTCCTGAGACTGGCAGTGTTTATTCATGAAACCACTCAGGAGGGTGATGTGATGTAGTTTGGTAGCAGTTCCCAGCACCCCCCGCCAGTGCCACTCTGGGCAAGGAGCTGGCTTTGCTTGTAGCTCCTGTGCTGCAGACTGCTCCTGGCACCCAAAGACTGGAACAGCCTAGGGCATGAGGACAAAAATAGACACAGCAGGCAGACAGGAGTGGGGCCAAGGACTTGAAGGACAGAAGCAGCCAGGCTCCAAAATAGAACTCTAAACTATACAGGGGCCTATGGGAAACTCCCAGAGCTAATATGGGTGCTTGCCTGGGTGTTGCCTGCCATCCTGCTTGTCTGCTGGGGACTGGCCAGCATATGGGTTGAGTCTGGTGCTGGGAACCTGCTCACTGCAATGAGGATACAGACTGAGTGGTGTCTCCAACACCTCTGCACTGTACCTGGAGTGCAATGGTGAAACATGCCTTGCCTACTTTCCTTCACACAAAGTGCCCCAAATGCCAGGAAACAGGCAATGTGATTGTTTTAAAGCAGTACCAATACGCATACCAAAGGTAGAGCCCCTGGGGCTGGCTCTGGGTATACACTCAGGATCACTTGAAGGCACTACATTGCCTTGTTTCTGGGATCTGGAATGCACAGGGTGGGATCTCACAGATGGGATGTGCATAGTGGGGGTGTCACTATACATTTCCACTACGAGCTTCCACATAGTGGAAATGTATAGTGAGACTTCCACATTCCACAGAGCCCTCCATGCAGTGTGGAAGTGGCATGGTGGAGCCCTATATCACCTCCAAGGCAGAGTAGGCCCAGGGAGGACACAGTGACTCAGGCTGGGCTTGTAGTATGGCTGTCCATGCAGTTGCTCAGACCTGAATGCCAATCACCAGCTATCTTGCCTTTTGTGTTGTCCTGGGGTTCCTTGTGTCATGGTACCAGGGAGCCAGGTGGACAGACAGTGTCCAAGGAAAGCCAGGTGTTTGGGGACTCCCCATCATGTAAGAGGGTTTCATACTCTTCCCCTGGGGCTCCAGGACCAGTGATGATGATAGTACACATCCCCGTACTTCCCCTCTACATAGCTTAAAGCTCTCCATGGGGTTCAGAGTGCAGGACCATGCTGGGAAGGCAGACTACACTCCTTCATTATGGAAGTAGGGGTCTGACAGGGCTCCTTGGACCCTCCGGTGGGGCTCTTTCATCTCCCAGAATGAGTCAGGGATTCACCCAAATTGCTCACTGTCTCCTCCAACAAGCAATACTGGGGGTTGGGCATGCAAGGAGCATGAACCTTTGAGTTGTTGGGGATACTTGTGTGCTGGTGGTCCAGGGCCAGGGGCACCAACTGAACCCTTAAGAGCCCCCCTGTATAACTTCCTCTTCCACCACTGACTCAGTACATAAACTTGGCAAGTCATTCAGCCTCCCTGGGCCTCAATTCCCCACAAATACTATAGGGATAAAAGCACTGCCTTCCCCCAAACATGGGTATTGTGAGAATAAAAATATTAAAGAGCAGTGATGTGGGGACTTATAAGCATCTGTGATGGAGGAAGCTTTCCTGGATCAGGCTCAGCTACTCAGCACTGTGCAGAATCATGCCCCAAGGACTCAGTCCAGTAACTCTTGAGTATAGCAGGGAGAGAGACTTTCCACAGTGTATGATGGATCAAGCCTTTCAGTGATTTGTCACTTGGGCCCATCCAGCACCATAGGCCCTTGTGGAGGTGGAAGCTGCCAGTCTGCCAAAGAGGACCAGTTTTCATGAACCCAAGCCTTGAACCCATGTTGGGATATGAGGTTGATAACCTTGCGCAGTGCATGCAATCCAGTCCTGCTCTTCTAGATTTCCCAAAGCAGCTTTGCCTTTCCCACTACTAAGGAAAGCCCTTTGTCCTCTAGGAGCCCAGCATCAGCTTGAGCACTGCCCAGACACAAAGCACCCCCAACGTCTGGCTCATTAGTTAGCTCAATGCCTCCAGTGGTGACTGGTAGGAGAGGCTGGGTGGCACTTCTCTGTCACCTGCTGGAGGATGGGAATGTCAATGTTTTTGGCTGCTGGGGTATGCCAGTCACTGATAGCTTCACAGCCTCAAAAATTGTTACAACTCTCAACAGCTTCCTTATAACCTTTGTTATGCCTCTGCTTTGCTGTCTGCCTTGAGCTTAAGAGCTTCCCAGCTGAATCTGAACAACAAGGCTTCTTGCTGTGTGACATACCATAGTTGGAAAAAAGCCTCAGCCTCTGATGGGGTTGGGTCTTCCACAGTGCTCTCCTCTCCTCTTCTCTGTTGAGTGTAACCCATAAACACTGCAGTGTGGGGACTGGTCCTACTCCAGTGGCAGGCTGTGAGGGGTTTCTAATCTTCCTACTCTCTCTGAATTCTTGCATATGTTCCTTTTGTAGTAGCCTTCTGCTCGGAGGTACCATGTTTGGGTGATTTCAGCTAGGGCAGAGGTTCTCAACCTTCCCCCAGTGCCAGCAGGCACCTGCTCCCCTCTTTTCCCCCACCCCCGAACAATCCCCAAGCCCTGGACCTCCAACCCCCATTCCCCATGCATTTACCTGCATCCAGCTGCTGGGGCTGCTCCCATGACCCTGCCTGGCTGCATGCCGGCCATGTGTGTGCACGCTCAGATGCACGTGCACCTGCTGCCTCTAATTGCTCCAAGCAGCTCCTCGCAGGCTGGAATGCTGCTAGCTTTGAAAGGGAAACCCATGGTTTCCCACATTTTTTCTAGGACTGGCTCACTTCCCTTTCAAATATTCTTGTGACCCACTTTTGGGTCATGACCCACAGGTTTAGAAACACTGAGCGAGAGTTTAGAAACACTCAGGGTTTAGAAACACTGAGCCTGCACTGTTCTCGACTGGAACAGCAGCTTCTTTGAGCCAGGCCACTGGCTGCATGAAAAGCCTTAGTGAGTTTAACAGAGCAAACAAGCGGAACCTTATGTCATACAAATTGGCAGGTGACAAGGATCAAGTCAGTGGGACCATGTTAACAAGCCAGGCTGCTGACCCACACTCAACTGGAGCCTTTCCACTGATTTCAAGGGAAGTTGGAACAGGACTTCAACCCCAACAGCTGTCCTGCAGGGTAGATTGGCCACCCATTTTCTTCAGGGGAACCGTTCAGTGAACTTGGGGGCTGGATTTTCATGCTTAGCTAGATGGATCTCTTGCTCTCTGCTTCTCATAGTGATTCCAGGTAAGGACCATGGCACAAACCAGGAAAAGAGAGAGAGGAAAGGGACATCCCTGTTAAACTGGAGCTATGCTGCTGGAAGGTGAGAATTTTCCAGCTTCTGTCTCCTTCAAAGAGGAAGCTCACATCCCTAACAGAAGGTCAGCCATCCTGACATGGTGCTGTGTCCAAGGGTCCAGCCCAAAACACTTGCTCTCCAGCTGAGAAGGCCGGTGCACTTCCTTTGGTGGAAGGAAGAGAAGGACCTGAACTAAATGTTTTGTGGCATTCATATTCTGGAGTCCTCCCTAGAAGCATGTGGAAGGGAATGGAGAACAGGAGACAATCTCTGACTCACAGCAGGTAACAAGTCTGTGCTGTTCCAAACCATCCTGTGTCTTATCTGGCAGGACGCATAAAATGTACCCCTCCTCCCCCCACCCCCAAGGGCCAGATTGTACAACTCCTACTCTCATTGAATAGAGCCTTACTCTGGGCTAGTCCCATTCACTGGAAGACTGTCAGAAGCTACACGCAGCCTATGAAATGACACATGCTATGCCCTTAGGAAGCCAAAGCATTTCCCAGTGATATGCCAATCTACTTCTATGCACCCCTATAAAGCAGCAAATCTCTCTCCAGCTATAATGTCTGATGCAACAGCACATCTCCACCACAGCCAAGTCCAGCCTCTCTCCCCTTAGAGCCCTCGCCCTCCTTTCACTACAATGAACATCTCACGCAAACAAAACAGTCCGTCAAAGCTGGAGCAGGGGAAATGGCAAGGGAAGGATGTAATTTATTTCTCGCAGGTGTGTTTTGTCATTTGCAATCGATCAAAGGTAGGGAGATGTCGGGAGCAGGGGGAAGGGAAAGGTGACAAAAATGGTAAATGGGGCTGCGGGAGCTGTGCAAGGCAGAGGGCAGTGCCTCTGAGGGGCTGGTGATTTTTTTTCCTTTCCCATTATAAGAAATAAATAAATAAGCAGCATAAAGAGCAGGCTTGCTCCCACCCAGACACCGTGGCATTTTGTTAGAGGCCCAACCTGCTTCCAGCTCCTGTTCTTTAAGGAAGCAATTGTTGATTTAACTCCTGGGTGCTGGAGGTTGGGGAGAATGGCAGTAGCTATTATATTCTGATGGAAACCCATCTGCTGGTTTACTGACTGCACGGTAACACCAGGGAGCTGAGTAGCAACTTCTCTGTCCCATGCCAAGCTTCTTCCTATGACTCCTACTGCACCAGCAGGGCTCCTGCCTCTGCCCCACAGGCCTAGGCACCTGTTTTGCCAAGGGGCTGAGAAACCCCGGCCCTCATTGATCTCCATAGAAACAGTGGATGCTCAGCAATTCTGAACACTAGGCCTGAGGTTTTTAAATGCCAGTGTTCTTGCAATGGCCTTGCGGAGATACTATTAAAGCTGCCAAACTCCTAGGAGGTATCCACGGCATTGACTATTACACCGTGGCTTGACATATGGAATCTCTATCATTGGAAATTTTTAAGAGCATGGGTGCCACATGTGGCAGGGACAGCCTCTGCATGTGGCACTTGCCAGACTGCAAAGGGGGCAGGCAGCACAGTGACGGATAGGGCATAAAACCAAAAACACAGCAGCAGATTCAGAAGGAAGTACAGGACAGGAAGCAGAAAGCAGAGCAGCTGATATGGAAGAGGAAAGGGATTGGAGTGGCACTTAAGAAGAGTCCAGGGCTCAGTTGTAGCAAGCCTGCTAAAAACGGTTGGTCCCCACTGGTTTAGTTTCAGGTAATCCTGCCCTGAGCAGAAGCCTGGATCAGGTGACCTTTTGAAGTACTTTTCAGACTTTCTTCTTTGTGAAGCTGTGAATTGGCTATTTTGGGGCAGTTTATCAGGTCTATCAGGTGCTGTGCAAATGGGCTCAGGAACTTTTGGAAAGCCTCTTTAAAAATAGCATATTACAGGATCCTGCAATTATGTCCCTGCACACAGCAGCTGGCAGTGGTGACAGTATAGCCTTCAGGTGCTTTAAGCAAGTCTTGCAAACTTCAGCCGCACCCCTACCACTGGGACATGTTAGACAAGCAAGTCAAAGATCATTACTTTCAACCACTGGTAAAAGGGCAGGACAGTAGGTTTTGTTCTTGTTTTTGTACATGTCCAGGACCTTTGTCCAGGCCAGCTTCAAAGGGCTGGAAGGGCCAGGACTAAGGGCCTGGACTAATGATCAGGTTTCACTGAAAGGCTACCCTGTGACCACCAAGCTTTAACCAACCCCAAGCTTTAACCAACCCCAAAAACTTCTATAGCAATTTCCTTGGCCCTGCAGCTCTCATGGTACTCATGAGCTTGATTAGAGCAGGTGTTGGCACCTGGAACCCTCCTTATGAGACCTGAGCTGCCTGGACTAGGGACAAGACCTTTTCTTGTCTCTCCAAGCAAGAGAGAAGGTGGGGGTAAAGATGAGAAGATGCCTGTGCTAAACCATGGCTCTAGGATGCAACATTCACAATGATACAGGTGACACAACAACTTGAGTGTACAGTGGGATGCTGCAGTACCAGGATATACCATCTACAGAAATGGTTTTCAATCCTTTTTTTCATTTGTGGGCCCCTAAAAAAATTTAAAATGGAGGTGCAGATCCCTTTGGAAATTTCAAATAGACATATGGACCCCTTTGAAGTGTAAGTGTGGGTATTCACATACTTTTGATTGATCATAGTCATCTTAGTCATCTTTCGTGCACCCCTTAGACATAGTCTGTGGTCTGCAGAACACAAGTTGAAACCCATCGGCCTAGAGAATATCTCCTACGGATCACATCCAAGGATACCGTGTCTCCTTCTCTCTACCCCTAAGCACTAGAAGTGCTCATCTCTTTGCAGCCAAGAAACAGATTGCAGTTAGGTGGCATTTAACTGCTGCACACAGAAATTAGTGTTTAACTATTAACAATATCTTATATTCCTACTGTACCTATAACTCCATCCTCTCTCAGTTCCATAGTTATTTAGCAGCTAAGTGATTCACTCTCATACCACAGTGGAGCCCTGAGGTTACTTGTCTATACAGAGTATCTACATAACAATTACAGTGTGTTCGTTAGCAATAAAAAAGGTTTCAGTATAATTAGTGCCACTCAATTTACCCTGTTGCCAAACAATAATATATACTATATAGAGAGAAGTGGAGACCTGCCATGTGTGACAGTTTTACTGACTCCATAGGGTTAAGGTATTCCCTACATATACTTCTGCCCTTACTAGGATAAGCTGTACTGTAGCATCCCACTGTGCACTTAAACTGCTGTGCCACCTGCATCATTGCAAATGTTGCATTCAAGAGCCATGATTTAGCACAGGCAGCTTCTTATTTCTAGTCCCACTTTCCCTCTTGGAGAGATGGTGCAGTAGGATGCAACAGACATTCCACATTAGCACACAGTGCAGTTAGCATATATGACTGCTGGCAGGTGGCTTTGACCATACTCTCAATGACCAGTGGTCAGATCCCCCACACACCTGACCACCCCCCTATTCCCAGGGCCTCTGTGGGCTTAACCAGATGCAACCACCTATCTCCCATAATGTCTCTTTAACAGACTGGAATCCTGCCTGGCTACTATATGCAGAGAAATGAACTCTCTGCACCTCCCCCACCCCCACATGCACCTGTCCGAGTTTATCTTTGTCAGCAGTGTGCTAGTAGTAGAAGAAGACTACAGGGTTCAGCTAAGTACCTCAGGGTGAGGTGGAATGTTGAGACTTAGCTGAGCTATTCAGTTCTCATGCCTTAGTGACCTGAAGAAGGTCCATAGAGTAAGGGGCTGTAGTCTTTTCTCAATGTGGCTACTAGCTTACAACAGGATTTTACCTCTCTACACATTGGCTATTATGGGGATACTGCTTGGGGAGAATTCATGTTTGCTTAGTGCTTTGGCTCTGTGAAATTGCTGTTCACTGCATCATGACCTGGGCACATCTGGATGGATTCTTCCAAGAAAATTTGGAGCCTCTGCTCCCAGGAAAGAAAATGAACTGGACAGCAGGGATCTGAACTCCAGCAAGGAGGTCAGGGGGAAAGGGATCTGGTGGTAGGGGTTTACTACAGGCCACCACAACAGGAGGAAGAGCTGGATCTGGAATTTTCCAGGCAGCTGGGGGAGGCCATGTGTGCAAAGGATGTTGCGGTCATGGGTGATATGAATTACCCTGACATCAACTGGGAGGAGCAGTTGGCCAGGTCTAGTGACTCATGAAGGTTCCTGACATGTGTACAGGACCTACACCTCGTGCAGGAGGTACTTGTCCCCACTGGGGAAAACGCCATACTGGATCTGGTGTTAGCCTCTGGGGACGACCTGGTGGGGGATGTGCTAGTGCAAGGGGGGCTAGGGGACAGTGACCATGAAATGAACCAGTTTGCTATTGAAAGAAAGGTGGGGAGGGTAACTAGCACAGCGCAAATGCTCGACTTTAAGAAAGCCAACTTTGATGTGCTCAGGGCAGTAGTCAGGG
>NW_017728997.1:50835716-50843711 GCF_001723915.1 Gavialis gangeticus | reverse complement strand
AAAGTCTGTTCACCAGGGCCCCCCTTGGAGTCACCAGGAACAATGGCCACAAGCTGAGGGAGGATAGGTTTAGGTTAGATATTAGGAAGAACTACTTCACTGTAAGGGTGGCCACAGCCTGGAACAGGCTTCCCAGAGAGGTGGTGCTCTCACCTTCCCTGGAAATCTTCAAGAGCAGACTGGATAGGGACCTGGCTGGGGTCTTATGACCCCTCCCACCCCCAGTGCTCAATCCTGCCCATGACGGGGGGTCGGACTCGATGATCTGTCTAGGTCCCTTCCGACTCATTGATTCTATGATTCTATGATAAGGCTCCAGATTGGACTGGAGCTTAGGGTAAGAATTCAGCTCAGGCTTCCATTGTGCTAGTTTAACCTCTGCTTATCCACTGTGTGAGCAATCAGTCCTTGTCCATTTAACTACAGACAGGAAGATTTTGCTGTATCAAACTCCAGTTGTAAAAAACTTCCTCTTTGCCTCCCCTTTGATTAGCAACTCCCTGATATTCCTGGGACAGGCTGCCACCCTGGCACATTTCTCCTTGAGCAGCTTGCCAGGTCCTTATGGCAGTTTTCTGAAATTGTAGGTAAAGGAAAGAGCACCTCCTGGCTCATATGGGAGCATGCCATCATGACAGCATAGAAAATGCTCTCTTCATCATGGCTATCCATTACCTCTTTAACAAACACATAATTCATAGATTCTAAGTTGTTAAGGCCATTCTGGTCCAACTTCTTGCACAATAGAGGCTGGAACTCCAAGATCCCTGTATCAAGCTTACCACACCCAGTTGAGCCACAGTATGATCTTCCATCCCATTCCCATCCTCCTCTGTTCTCTCCCCACCCCAGAGAAGGTACTCACTGAAGCAACATTGACGTAGTCATCATCGGAAAGGGTGTCCAGCATTTCATAGACCGATGTCTTCATCAGCTTCAGGGTCAGACCACTGACACTGCCACTCCTGGGGAAGCAGAAGGCATAGAGCTTGCTATGTGGCTCAAGACAATGAACACGGAAGGATGCTGTAACATTATCCTCCACCTGCCTTACGATCATAATAAAGTCAGGCTAGAAGGGACATCATAAGGTCATCTAGTTCAGTCCCCTGCTCAGGGTAGGACTGCCCCCGACTAAACCATCCCAGCCAAGTGTTTGTCCAAATTGCTTCTGAAAACTTCCAGAGATGGAGATTCTCCAGTTTCTCCAGGTAGCCTGTTCCAATGTTTGACCACCCTCATAGTCAGAAAGTTCCTCTTAATCCCCAACCTGCATTTCCCCTGGTGAAGCTTGAGACCGTTGCTCCTAGTCTTGTACCCTACAGGCATGGAGAAAAGCATGCTATAGTCCATCCTTGCTATAGTCCCCGCTCAGTCTTCTCTTCTCCAGATTCAATAACCTCTTCTTTCTGCCTTTCCTCATCAGTCTTATGGGCCCTAATAATTTTTGTTGCTCTGCATTGGACTCCTTTGAAACTGTTCACATCATTCTTGACTTGCAGGGCCCAAATTTCTATGCAGAGAACACTTCCTGCAAGCAGGAGACCAAAGAGGTTATACTGGAATGAGCAATAATACTATGCAACTTCTCCACACAGCCTTCCACTGGGGAAAGACTCATATTGCTATACCCACTTGCAGTTTCTTCATGTGAGAATTTAATCAAATACCCCTTGCCCTAAAAGGAAGATGGAGTTGAGGAAGTGTTTCCTACAGGTTTCTCCCTAACATCACTTACACATCCACAATGATCACCATGTCCTTTGGAGAGGAAGCCCCTTGGATGTACCTGCAACAAGAGAAGACAGAGAGCATCAGGTATGCTGCAAAGTTGGAGACCCACCTAGAGACAGCAAAGCCATTCCACTGAAGTACTGGGGCAGCTGGTGATGATGAAGCTGGGATGGGAAAATTACAGCAGTGGCTGGTGAGATGGCTCAGTGTGTATGCATGTGTGTGAACATACACACTCATTCCCACATATGCATATATACACACATACTGCTGCCCTGCTCTAGACAGGGCTCAGGTGTTTGCAGGCAATTAACAAATCTGCTCAAGTGTTGGCAATCAGATTACGCTGATAACTGGAGACAACTAAATACCACAGGAAGTTCTGAGTCTCATGAAGCAATTACACACGCATGGGTCTAATAACAGTCCTTAGTACAAGAGACAGCCTGCTGGACTATACTACCCAGAATCCTTTGCAAGAAGTTTGTCTTTTCTGTATTCTGAGAGGGCACAATCATAGAATCATAGAAAATGAGCGTTGGAAGAGACCTCAGGAGGTCATCTAGTCCAACCCCTGCTCAAAGCAGGACCATCTCCAACTACATCACTCCAACCAAAGCTTTGTCGAGCTGAGCCTTAAAAACCTCCAAGGATGGAGATTCCACCGTCTCTCTCAATAACATGTTCCAGTGCTTCCCTACCCTCCTAGTAAGAAAGTTTTTCTTAATACCCAACCTAAACTTTCCTTGCTGCAACTTGAGACCACTGCTCTTTGTTCTGTCATCTGTCACCGCTGAGAACAGTCTAGCTGCATCCTCTTTGGAAAATCCCCCCTCAGTCATCTCTTCTGAAGACCAAATGAGCCCAGTTCCCTCCATCTCTCCTCATAAGTCATGTGCCCCAGCCCCCCTCACCATTTTCACTGCCCTCCGCTGGACACTCTTCAACTTGTCCACATCCTTTAAGTAGTGGGGAACCCCAAACGGAGCACAGTACTCCAGATGTAGCCTCACCAGTGCTGAATAGAGGGGAATAATCACTTCCCTTGATCTGCTGGCAATGCTCCTACTAATGCAACCCAGTATGCCGTTAGCCTTCTTGGCAACAGGGGTACACTGTTAACTCATATCTAACTTATTGTCCGTTGTAGCACCCAGGTCGTTTTCTGCAGAGCTGCTACTTAGCTAGTTGGTCCCCAGCCTGTACCGGTACATAGGATTCTTCCATCCTAAGTGCAGGACTCTGTACTTTTTACTGAACCTCATGAGATTTCTTTTGGCCCAACCCTCCAATTTGTCTGTGTCATTCTGAATCCTAGCTCTATCCTCCAGCATATCTACTACTGCTCCCAGCTTGATGTCATCCACAAACTTGCTGAGAGTGCACTCCACCCCAGCTTCCAGATCATTAATGAAGATATTCAATAAAACCAGTCCCAGAACTGACCCCTGGGGCACTCCACTTGATACTGGCTGCCAACTAGACCTTGAGCCATTGATCACTACCCGTTGTGCCTGATGATCCAGCCAGCTTTCTATCCACTTTACAATAAAGCCTGGCAGATAGCTAGCTTCACAACTTGAGTTCTTTGGCTCTCCTGCTGTGTGCAGTGCACCCCCAGAGAGCCCCTTTTGGCTCATCAGCTGGATCCCGTTTTTCAAGAACCAGATATTTTAAAGCCAGGTCCCTGCACTGTATGGAGTAGCTGTCATTGTCATTGCAAGGCTGGGAAAGATCATGCAAAGGTGAAGGACCTTCATCCTTCCTGGAAGATGGTGTACCCAAAAGGGGCAGAAGAGATGCTGTGATGGAAGCTGGGAGCCAAAGGGAAGCCGACTGAATAGGAAAGGGCTTTCTGATGCCAGCATGGAATGCAGTGGCTAGAGCTCAACTGCAATAACCCTGCTGTGCAGGCAGAGCTGGAAGGCTGAAGTAAAGGGAGGGACACTGTTGGCTTACTTGGAAAGCCAAGGTGAGGATGCAGAACAGTGTTGTAAATTGATAGTGCCCTGCCGCTCAGCATTGTATCAGCTTAATGAGCTCTAAATGCTAAAATCCTTCATCATCCCAGTCCCCCTTTTTCTAAGTGACAATTGTATTGACACACACATACATATTAAGATCCTATGTCCTCTCTGCTGGTGGTTTCAAAGGCCAGACCTGATTACATATTTTTAGCTACTGGGAGGAAAAACAATACCTAAAACCTCCCCCTAGAAACAGTGAAGAAACCCACTATTGCCCTCTCTGAGCATGCAACCTGCCTGGCAGGAACGGCAGGTGCTGTGCAAGCACAATTATCTTCTGCCACAAGGGTACAATGGTCTTACATGATGCATAGACCCATTTTTGGTGCACACAGAAATCCTACTGCAAAGCCAAACTCCGAAAGGGTAACTTGCAGTCCTCATTCAGCCTCACAGGCTCTCCCCTTTGCTGGGGTCTGGCTCGGCACTGCCCAGCAATGTCTTCTTATTGTTTCCTTGGGCTCCCCTCTCTGCTGTACCTTGCCACTAAGGCTATATCTGCCCACTGGTCTACAATCCAAGCATAGGTTGTGGAGACAAACCTGGATTAGCTTTAAAATAGGCAGCTCCGCTACCAGAATAGGTAGCCATGGCAGCACAGGACTCAGGGCCCTGGTTGAATACATGGACAGCCAGCCTGTGCTGCTGTGGCCACATTGTTAATGATATCTGAGCTGGCTGGTTGAAAGCTTGCTCAGGTCTGGCTACACCAGCTATAGTCACACTTTTGACTTCATTGTAGAAGTATCCTCAGGCTGTAAGCTCTTTGACCAGGGGGCTGTCTTCTAATGAGGCTTGGTTCAGGCCCTCTAGCATCACTGTACATCATGTTCATAATAACTAATAAGATGGATCTTTGCATTTGGTTTTGAATAGTTAAAATGAGCCAATGGGGGGGGGTGCGCGTGCAAGAGAGAGAGAGACAGAATGGAACTTTGTAATTTTCTGCTCTGAACTGGTTTGTTTTCAACCTCTTCTCCTGACAAAGCCAGCCCAGGAGCTGGAATGCCAAGCTACACTCGTCACATGGGCCAGGGAAAAATGGATAATTTCTGGGGGAAATTTGGCATGAAGTTTGGTTCCTTTTACCCAGCTCTATTTACAAGGATCCTTGTCCCAAATAATGCAAGCTGATTATTTGCAATCTGAAGACCCCAATAAAAACCATGGCTCCCTGCACTTTGTGCTGTATACAACATGAGGAAGAAAGTGTCCCTGCCCCAAAATTAAAAAATGACAAGAGATGAAGTGTGAGAGAGAAGTGTCATGGACAGAACTGAGAGCAGAACTCCAGTCTCTGGAGACCCAGTCCAGTGAGCTGTCTGCTACCTCTTCCACGGTGTTGCCAACCCAAGAATTTTTTTTTACTGGCAATCTGCAGACTTTTTACTCACAGCCAAACTTTTTTACTGGTACATGGTATTACTGATATATGCTTTACATATTATAAATGGAACTCTTCTGCCAGACCCCACCCTGCAACTAGGCCCCAGTTAAAAGGGCTGGGTTCAAATGTAGTTTAACATCAATCATAGTAAAAAAGTGAAGTAGTTTGGTTGTCAATAAAAAGTTTGCAGTAAAAAAATGTTCTTGGGTTGGTAACCCTGCTTCACAGCAGTGATGGTTTTACACTGTGTTTCTCCTCTCCCCACTAGGTGCCCCTGATGCCCTAATTGTACCCTGCATCATGCTTGCCCTCCTCAGCCCACTCTCTAGCCTTACACCTGCTGAGCAGGGACTCTTTCTTCCTTGTGGTGTACACAACACCTAGTGCAGGGAGGTCTGTTTTTCATGGAGGCCTTCAGAATGCTAATAATCAGCTTGCATTATGTGGGCAAAGGATCTTTGTAAAAAGTTCTGGGTTAAAAAACTGAACCTCGTACCAAGCTTTTCCTGCAGGCTGCTGCACTCCCACTCAGACACCAACTGGCACTGCTGTGCTGTCTGCTGGAGTTTCAATCAAGCTTTGGTTGCTTTGTGCTTTTACTGATAGCTAAACCTTTTTTACAGGCTTTACTGACAGCCATTTTTAGCTTGATTTTTTTACTGACGGTCAGTAAATAGGCTGATAGTTGGCAACCCTGCCCCTCTACCTCACATACATACTGCCTTTTTTTTCCCCGAGTGCCATTCTACAGCCTGGAGTCTGAAGGGGGAAGCATAGAATTACAACCAATAACCTGACTACCACTCACAACTCCAGATATGTTTCCGCAGAAGAACTTCAGAAAAATTTAGAAATTATCTCCTTCACATACTCTACTCCAAAAGAAATCACCTCAAAACAGAAATCAACAGATGCTACAAGAACCTACAAGAGATGAATCCGGATATCTTCCCAAACATTATACAAAGTATACAAAAAAGGCTAAAGATTTATTACACTATCCATCTAACACAAAAAGAAAAAATGGAACCAATTAGTACAGGAACAACTTTCCCAGCCACAAAACAACCTTCACAAGATCAACACCAATACCATACAATATTTCAGCATCATACTTGATGAAACAGAAGTAACCAATCAATCCTCTAATACTGTCAATTTCTCCACACACACACACTTACCAAAGCTGAAAAACCTGTCCTCTCCAAAGGCCTTAATTTTTGTCCAGAAAAAACACCTGAATAAGATACAATGTGGGGAGCTAGATTTTTTTTGACACCTCCATCTGAAGGCATATTTCTACAACCAAAAGGAATCCACTTTCAACCCAAATTCATCTGGTAACAACATTGCTGAAAAAATTGATGCCAAAAAAATCCCAAACCCCCTCAGATTGGACACCTTACAGTTGACAAAATTCAAACCTTGACCACTATACTGACTGCTTCAGAGAAAGAATGAACAATGAAATACTCAGCAACAAGCACCACTACAACCTCTTCCTCTCAGAAGGGAGAGTCACAGTATCTCCAATATCCAACCACCAAATAGTGATAAAAGCAGCAGATAAAGGAGGAGCTATAGTTATCCTTAACTGTGAAGACTACATAAAAGAAGCCAACAGAACTCTCTGACACTACCTACTATAAAAAACCAGAGGAATATCCAACTCCCCTTTTCATCTCAAAACTCAAAATCGCCATCACATCATTTCTATCTGAACTACAAGAAAAACTTCAGACCCTGATCCCTCCACTACCCAATCCAGGGACTTTTTACATGCTCCCGAAAATCCACAAACAAGAGAACCCTGGCAGACCTATCATTTCCAACCATGGAACGCTAACAGAAGAAATACCAGGTTTCACTGAATCCATCCTAAAACCTCTCATCACCCAAAGACCAAGTTTTATTTCAAGACATAACAGACTTCCTGCGAAAACTCAAAAACATAAATCACCTTCCCAGCAATACCCTCTTAGCCACCATGGATGTCATTAGCTTATACACCATTATCCCACGCCAGGATGGCATCCAAGCCTGCCTCAGATATCTACAAGTGCGAGATTACAACTCAGAGTACAGACCTCAGGATATCACTGAACTCACATACTTCATTCTCACACACACCTTTAGTTTCAACAACCAACACTTCCTCCAGACCATGGGCACCGCTATGGGCACCAAAATGGCCCCACAATATGCCAACCTTTTTATGGCCCACCTGGAAGAAGAATTCCTCAAGAACTGCACTATCAAGCCCATGTTATACCTGAGATATATAGATGGCATCTTCATCATTTGAACTGAAACCCTGCAGTCTCTGATTGATTTCCACCAAAAATTCAACAATCATCACCCTTCCATCAGACTATTGCTTGAATACTCTAACACCAGCATTTCCTTTTTGGACCACGATCAATATTCAAAATGTTAGCATATAAACCACCTTATACGAGAAACCCACAAACCAACATATATATCTACACAGAACCAGCAATCACCCTAAACACACCAAGAAAGCTATAATTTACAGCCATGCTCCCTGATACCACTGAATTTGCACCAAGGAGAATGCCCATGATCGCCACCTCACAAATCTCTAAAGGGCCTTCACCAAACAAGGACACGCTCCAGAGAGCTAAACTGTACTTTTGAAAGAGCCACCCGGATACCATGTGAAGATTTGTTGCAGTACAAAAAGAAAATCCCCACAAATCACACACCATTAGTTTTATGACGTATCACCCTTCCCCGGAACCTACACGGAAAGTCCTCAAACAACTGCAACCAACACGGGTTCATTAGAGGCAGGTCGTGTCAGACCAACCTGGTGGCCTTCTATGA
>NW_017728997.1:50833324-50835108 GCF_001723915.1 Gavialis gangeticus | reverse complement strand
TAGACATTAGGAGGCGCTACTTCACTGTGAGGGCGGCTAGGATCTGGAACCAACTTCCAAGCAAAGTGGTGCTGGCTCCTACCCTGAGAGTCTTTAAGAGGAGGCTGAATGAACACCTTGCTGGGGTCATTTGACCCTAGTACTCTTTCCTGCCATGGCAGGGGTTGGATTTGATGATCTGCTCAGGTCCCTTCTGACCCTACCACCTATGCAATTACAACCCATACTAGAAGAAGACCCAATTCTTAAAGAGATCTTTCCAGAACCACCACTAGCCTTTAAACAAGCACTGAACCTTGCTAATTTCATCACCAGAAGCAAACTCCCTATGACCCAAACCACACCTAATGGATCCAGACCATGCCAGGACAATAAATGCAAAACCTGCCTGCTAGGGCTGTGCAAAATTTTGCCAGCTGTTTTGACTCGTTTAGAGCTTGAAACAGCAAAATCGAAACAAAACAAAGGGCTTTGAAACAGCATCAAAATGAAATGAGGGCAGTAAAAACATTTCAAAAGTTTCAAAAAGTTTCGAGTTTTGAAGCTGAAGCTGGGCTTGCCTGCCAGGAAACAGAAAGTATGGAGAGGGAGGGGGAAGTGGGGGAAGGACTGCTCTGATACACACTGTGCCTGTTTGGCTGCCTGAGATGCTGCTGGTGCTACTGTGCTGCTTACTAAGTTATTACCTGCTGTTATTTAAAGTGGTGGACCAGACTGAGGCTGTACGGGAAGAGGAGACCTCACTGGGGCACACTACTGTGTCACGTAGAGGCCCCAGCACCAGTGAGGGTGTGCCTTAACACACACACACTCACACGTCACAAGTTTTGCTTGTCAGCAGCTTGAGGTGCAGTTTCCCAGAAACCTCTGCACCTATCTCCTTGAAACTTTGCAGGCTTTGTGGCCTCAGCAGGGGCTACCATTCCTGCTGTTTTTATTCAAATCTGCCAAAAAATGATAATGTTATAGGCAGTTTTGTGCTTCCCCATTATAGCCTATGGGCGAAATGTCGAAACAGTGTTGAAACAGTGAAACAGTTTTGATGGAACAAAACAGAACAGTGCTTTTGAAACAAAACTCAAAACAAAACACTGTCCCATCGAAATGGTGAAATGGAAGTCAAAATGAAACAGTGCTGTTTTGCACAGCCCTATCTCCGCCACCCCCACAATAACTACACCCCACAACAGAACCATCATCATTCCTGGATCTTACACCTGCACCTTCAGGAATGTTATATATCTCATCCAGTGCATGAAATGCCCTGATGGAAAATATGTAGGACAAACCAAACAACAACTGTGCACCAGAATGAAAGCACACCAAAAAACTATCAAAGACAAGAATACCCAACTACCTGCGGGTGCACACTTCTCACAGGACAATCGCTCCTTCTCCAACCTCTCAGTTCTAATTTTCAAAGGAAACTTACAAAACACCTTCCATAGGCGAACCTATGAACTTCACTTCATAAATCTACTGGATACAAAAAATCATGGCCTCAGTATAGACATTGGATTTATGAGACATTACAACCTGCCTGACATCTGATTCACCAGGTATCTGCCAGACCTGACCCTGTACCCTTTCCTTCCTGTACCCCCTTCCAGCCCTGCCCCTGCTTTTCTACCCTTTGTCTTCCTAATTTACAGCTACTTACTTTTTCACAGACAGCCTTTTTTCTACCTTGGAAAGCTACTTACTTACCTTTGGCCTTTTCCCCCTCCCCTCCCCTCCCCTCCCCTCCCTGCTCTACCTTTTGTTTTCCTAATTTCTATTTACAT
>NW_017728997.1:50829525-50832667 GCF_001723915.1 Gavialis gangeticus | reverse complement strand
AGGAAGGAAAGAAAAATCAGAATACAAAAGACAAGGGAGGGGGAGAGAAAGGGGTAGGGGCAGTGCTGGGGGAGGCAAACAAACAAGCAGTAAATGCATAGGAAGAAAGGAGGCACAAAAGCTACTTCAGATAAAGGGTTAAGAATCCTATAGTCCCTGTTTAAACTGATGAAACCACCAAGTGCATTAGCAGAACTGGTGGAAACAAAGCTAAATAGCACAAGAACCACAGCCTGTGGTACCAGGTGCTGCAGGGTGGTGGCTCTGTTTGCCTAGCTAAGGTGCATTTAGAATCCACAGAGGTGAAGTAGGAATGGGACTCTGCTGAGCCTCATTTAAAGGGAACTTGGTTTTCAACACACTTCTTGTCTGTTCCGCTGCCTTCGCTTTTACTGAGTTGTATGACAGCTTCCCTGGCAGACCCTCACCCTACGGTGAGGGTGAATGTGCACCTGGAGCTGGGGGGACAATTGGGCACCTCATCCTTAGGGGACACATTTCTCCTCTTTGTTCCACAGCATAAACAAATACCTGACAGGCAGAGAACAGGTTTTGATGCATTTGCTACTCCACCATTCACCCATAATCACAGCCCACCTCTTTCTCCACAGCTTCCCCATCTTTGTATGACAGAACCTGCCCTCTGGAAACTGGCTGATGGACTTGGTGATGTGCGATAGCAATCTAGCCTGCCCAGTAAAGTTAGCCATGACTGAATAATTTCAGCAAAATGGTCAGCTGCACTAGGAGGCGGCTGAAGCGATTCACAGAGAACCTTTCAGTCTACAGAACACACAACTCATACACAGGCACTATCATGCTCCTCCTGACACCCCTACAATACACAGTTATACATGCAGACATATAGCACGAATGCGTGCACGTGCTCATGCACACACAAGCACCCAGTAACGTAGAAATGCATGCACATGATGACACACATATACCCCTAAAAATTTAGAAATGCCTGTACAGACACCCAGCACACACATTCATACCAGCATCTTCTTAATACTGCAGAAATATGCATTCAGATACACAGTACACACAAGGTCATATACACATGCATCTCAATAATTCACATACAACACACACCACCAATATGGAAATCCACATACAGACACACTCAGTGCTCTCTGCAGCTTTCATAATCACACAGCTCATGCCATTTACAATACAAAAGTGCATTTACAGATGCTCAAATACATATTCCTGTCTAGGAAACTTCAAGCATTGCAGCCACACAGACTCACAACTACAGGTACAGACACACATGTACACAATTCTGCTGCACGTGCTTGCAGAGAGATTGCTGCAAAGGTGCACTTTTACCTCAGTTTTCTCAGGTGATGTGGTGCCCAATTACCAATAAGCCAATGAGAGTTGTGGGTGAAGAACCCTTGACAATCAGAACAACTGTGTGCACCTGCCTCTTCTTTCCCAAACACACCCTAGTATCCACTCACACACATTAAGGTTGTTGTTAGGTGGAACCTGATTTCTTTTTGGTGCCTCTCTTCATGCTAAAACCTCCCTTGCCACTCTCTCCTCTAATGAGAGTCGCTTAGTGTAACCTGCAATGCTTGAACTGATTTGGAGGTAGATAGACATTTCCTTTTCATTCCAGAAATTCAGGCACATGCCTGCAGTGGTTCAGGCTAGAAGCTGGGAGGTGCTAGAGCAGGCCTCCCCTCCCTTCCCTTCCACACTGCTGAACTGGGGGGGGGGGGCATGGCCAGTCCCCAGCTGGATGCTCTGATTAGGGAGGGATTCCCCCCCCAGCAGCCCAGTAGGGAATTGATAACACCGTGTTTATCACCCCTAACTCACTGTTTATCAGCCCATTAAGAAAACAAAAGTGTCTCTCATTAGTTCAAGCTCTCCTTAAACAACTTTTTCCAAGGAAGGAAGAGAGTGATGTTACCAGCTACCTATTGATTAGCTACAATAAGCCAACACTGTCCTGTCTGCCTTAGTCCTGTCTCCCACAGCACTGTATCCAGCATGTGGTATGCTAGATAATGCTGAGAGGTGTAAGGCAGAAGAGGGAATCCCTGCTTCAGCAGGGAGGGGGGAGGGGGAAACAAGAAGAAGCTAGGCAGACCCTGCTGTACCCGCAGTCTCTGCTAGAGCTGCAGCCAGGGAGCAGAGGGGAAGAGCCAGCCCAGCTCTCTGGAGCATAGACCCAGCCCAGCCCAGAGAACATGGTGGGATGCTGGAGGACTCTGATTGAACTTAAACCAGGAAGGGGTCTGGGATAGACATTGCATACTGGTTTGACCTAAATCAGTTAAGTTTGATACTATATTCAATCAGGTTTATCTCAAACTGGTTTCAGCCATTTGCAAACTGGTTTATGCTCACCAAACATCTGTTCTGTTACAGATTTAAATTAATTTCTGATCACTTAAACCAGTTTATGTGTAATATCTGTCTCTAGCCTAGCTCAGATGCTATGATATAAAGGCAGGGGCAGGAATTTTTCTCACATGTCTGCAAGGAGGTCTGAAGTTGGTTCCCCCTGGCAACTGACCAAAGTGGATAGGGAGGGGGTTAATTCTACCCTCCTTCCCCTTCACCATAGCCCGAGTCTGCCTGTTTGTGGGCAAGCTGCGGAGGTGGAGGTGGGGGCTGGGGCTGGCAGACCCTAGCTGTGGTCCTGGGGGGCATCAAAGGGAAAAGAGGAGTCAAACAGCTTAAGGATGGTATAACGTCTCTGAAATTTGCACAGAAAAAAGCCATTTCTTCAATATTTGTTACTCAGTATTTGTTATATGCTTAGTATTTGTGAGCCCAGTATTCCTTATCCTTATATTCATTGGGCCATGTCTCAGTGTAAGGTTTACTTATGTACCCGAGTAATTCCATTGACATCACTGAGATTTCTAATTATTCATTTAAGTAAGTGTTTTTAGGGTCAGGACCTTTTAAGCTGTAAGTTTTTTGTGGCAGAGGTGTTGTCTTTCTCTCCATTCTATAAAGTCCAGTGCGGATACAGCATGCTGTATAAATGAGATTACAGGGAGTTGCTATTATATAATGCTATGAAAAAAATATAAGAATTATTTGTTCCAATAACAGTAAAAGTCAATAAAAGCCAGTGACTTGCATGCTAGAAGTCACCTAGGTAAGCATTGACCTT
>NW_017728997.1:50794229-50824525 GCF_001723915.1 Gavialis gangeticus | reverse complement strand
CCCCTCCCTGCCTGATTTGCCTTAACAGGGCCATGGCAGGATAGCGTCTGGCCATGTTCCCACCACTGGAGCAGCAAGGAGAGGGGAGGAGGGGGTTTATTTCCTCTTCCCTTCCCTGTCTCACTGGCAGGGACTACAGCCGTCCCGGCATGGCCCTGTTAAAGCTAAGGGAGGCAGGGAGGAGGTGAATTCCGCCCTCCCCGCCCACCACTGGGGAACGCAGCTGGGTGGATCAACCTCCCTCCCCCCACCTGCTTGCTGCAGGGTGAGGAGGGAGGCTCTGTGCAGTGCTGGAGGAGGACTCATCCCCCTCCTCCTCCCCATCTCCTGCAGGGTGAGGAGTGGGGCTCTGTGCAGCACTGCCCAGCCTGGGCACAGGGGGAAGCTGTCACTGAGCTGCAGCCACTGAGGAGGGCCCCACCCCCACAGCCCCGGTGGAGGCAGCCACATGTGCTCAGGCTAGGCCATAGCGGCGGGGCCCTCCCCAGCAGCTGCAGCTCAGACAGGGAAGTTGAGCCCCGTCAATGAGCGCAGCCTGGCCTGGCTCACATGGGCAGTGGCTGGCCAGGCAGTGGTCTACTTGGGCCAGCTCAGAGGCACCAGCAGGCCTGAAGCCCAGAAACCATCCACCGTGGAGGCTGGTTACAGACACATAAGCCTCCACGGTGCCGCCAAGCTGGCCTGGGTAGCCTGCTGCCTAACCAGCTGCCTTCCATGCAAGCTGGGCCCAGCTGTGGTCATTGACAGGGCTCAGCTTCCCTGTCTGAGCTGCAGTGGCGGGAGAGAGGGAGAAGGAGGAGGGGAAAGAGTATCCCCCTGGGACTGGGCAGTGTGGCACAGAGCTGGGAGGAGGAGAAAGAGGTAGAAGAGTCCCCCTCTGGGGCTGGGCAGTGCAGCATGGAGCCCCCTCCCAACTCTGTGGCAGTTTTGGAGGAGAAGGAGGGAGAAGAGTCCCCCTCCAGCACTGCACAGAGCCCCACTCCCCACCCCACAGTGGCAGGGGAGAGGGCGGAGGAGGGGGAAGGGTCATTCTCTGGGGCCAGCCAGTGGAGCTGTGCGCCCAGATTTCTCCCAGCTGTTAGGGAGATGCTACAGCAGGCAGGGCTCTCCCTCTCTTCCTCCTCCCCCACCACAAGGGTCTGGCCATGCCCCTGTCTGTCCAGGCTCCCTCTTACCCCACCCTCTGAACCCTACAGGCCACAGTAGGGGTTTAAACCCCTCCTCAGTTATAGTCAGGCCTGCAGGGGCTTAGCCATACCCCCCACTCAGCTCAGCTTCCATGTGGAAGGGAAGGGAGGGCTGCTCTAGCACCCCCAGGGCTTGTGGTGTAAGTCACTGCAGCCATATGCCTGCATTTCAGGAATGAAATGTGGATGTCTGTTCACTTGCAAACTTGTTTAATCTCTGCAGGTTGGAGAAACCTGCAAAAATTAAATCAAACCAGGCTCGGGCTTTTTGAAAAGGGTCACAGGGACCTACTTGTGGCTGCTGAAACCTCTGTCTGCAGTGGTGTGTGCATGCAGCAGGGCCCAAACAAAGGGAGTCCATAGTGCAGTGGTTCTCAACCTTTGTAGGCTCCAGGCAGCCCCCCATAACTCCTGGGAACTGAGCAGCACTCTAATTCAAGAACTACTTATTTATTGTAGCACTTAACTCTTGGCAGGAATGTGAAGGAGTGGAACAAGCTCTTAGCTCCTTAAAGAGCAAAGGGGCTGGGGCCAGCAATTAGTTCAAGCAGAGGGCCACTTACTGAGTTTTGGCAAGCCATCGAGGGCTGCATGACAGGTAGCCAGGGGCAGATAAATATTAATTTTCTAAATTTTTCAGGGGCCCCGCAGGCCGGATAGAATGGCCTGGTGGGCTGCATCCGGTCCAGGGGCCACATTTTGTGCACCCCTGGGCTGAGGTAATCATAAGCTCATCTCCTTGCACTGGAACTAGACATAGACCAGTCTATCCTTAGCTCCTTACACAGAGGGAAGCGGGGAAAAGTGAGCACTTAGGTCTTCACAGGAGGGGCTGGAAGGGACCAGTGTGACCTTTTCAAATGCAGACCACATTTACCTCTTTACAAAGGGCTTAGTTAGGAAAAGGCAAGTACTTATTTCCCCCCATGCCGTGGCATCCTCAAAAGGAGCTTGCAGCGCCCAACCATCCCTGTTGAGAATCACTGTCCTGCTGGCACTCCCTGGGCTTCCTCCCCACAAGAGGGAGCTCCCCACCCCTGCTCCATAGAGTGAAGTACTATGTTAGCCTGTGTTGGGGTTATGATGACGACCTATCCCTAATTAGGTGGGAGAGTCCCAAAATTTAAAGATGAAGTCCCAGTCATCTCTAGGACAGCATTTGTCCCCGAATTTCCAGTATCATGCAGTGAATCTGGGTTTTCCTTTTGCCACAGAAAAACATGGGAAATGGTGGACTTCCCTTTGCAGGCTGGAAGAGTTCCAGCCTGCAAGGGGCTGTTTGGGGCTGGGAAGAGCAGGACTTAGAGGGTGCTATGTGCATGTGCACACACATGCACGTAACCAGTAACATAGCCCCAGACAGCAGTGGAGAGCAGTTCCCGCAGCTGTCTGCAGATAAGTCAGGGTGAGGGGGCAGATTGAGGCCCCCATGGAGTTGGTCAGGGTTGGCAGCTGGGGCTAGGTGTGCTGCCCAGCCAGGGTGGTGCATGGTGCATGGGACCCAGGGCAGGAATGTGTGGCCACTGGGCCCGGCCAGGGACTGGGATGGAGCCATGGGTGGCTCGTCCAGGGGTTGGGGGGAGGCGCAGTTCCCTACGGTTGCACACACTCCTGGGTAGGAGGGCATGCCCTTCTCCCCAATTTGTGTATAGGGTGGGAAGGTTGCAGGCTTGGGGCTCCCCACCCTGCTGCCCTTCCACCCAGGAGCACTGTGCTGGCCATGCCGCCATAGTGAAGCTCCCCCTGCGCACATGCCAGTGATGATAGCAGCAGCAGTGATGCAGAGTTGTGCCCTCCACTGCTGCTGGGTGGCCGGAGGCACCATGCCACCATGGTGGCATGGCTGGCGCAGGGTTCCTGGGAGAGGCCAGCAGGATGTGGAGCCCTGAGCCTGCAGTGGGAAGCCTGCATCTGCCCTTGTCCCCCAGAGGCTCTGTTCAGCTTTGCTCCAGCTGTGCCGCAGGTGGAGGGTGAGGGACAGGAGGACATGTGTCCTGCTTTCCAATTTGGAAAAGGTGGTCACCCTAGCTGGGGTGAAGGTGCAGGCCCACAGATCCACCCTGCCCCTCTGGGGGAACACAGTACAGCACTCAGCACTGCTAGATTCTCCTAGCCTTTGCATGCAGCATTAGAATTGTTGTTATTTATAATATGCATTACAGTGGTGTCCCAAAGGCCTGGTTAGAGATTGTGGACCCCACCCTGCCAGATGCTGAATGAAAGCCAGGCCACCTCTGCCCTGAAAGAGGGTAAGGCTGCCACAAAATCTAGGGTGACAGTGACTTGGGCAGAGGGTTTTAGAGCACTACCAGAAATAAGACTGGCATCATTTCTGATGACTCCTACAAAGAAAAAAAGATGGCTGGTATTAGCTCCCTAGGAATTACTCTCACAATCCACTGCATTATGGGGAAATCCCTTAAGAAATGGTAACACTCTAAGTATAGGTATTGTTATAGTTATTGTTGTTACTATTATTACTGTAACATATAGGAGCTTACATCCAGGTCTAGGGATCCTCTGTGCTTGGTCCTATACAAACCCAGCACATAAAGCCCCTTACTGAGTATGGTGTGACCCAGCCAGCTCCACCAACCATTCTCTACCCTTGTAATTATGATGTTCAGTCCCTAGTACATTTCTGGACATGACTTAAGGGAGCCTTTTCTACCAAGACCACCCACTGCTTAGAAGAGTTCAACATTGCCCTGGTTGAAGTCAAAGGAAGCTTTATCACTGACTTGAATGGGATTGGGCCTGACATCAATTAATTAGTACTTAATTACTATCAATTACTCAACATTTCTGGGAATTACTTGTAAATGGACACTCTTTGATCACTAATCCCAGTTACTAATGTTCTCTAATTGGAAGTGATTATATTTTCTTTGGGTGTGATGCTGAGCTCTCTCCTGCACCAGCAGCTGTGGGACAGACCAGTCCCTTGAAGGGGAAGGAAAGCTTTTCTCCTAGTAATGGGGTCTGCTCTAATCTCTTACCTCTTGTCTGAGCATTACCTGCTCCAACCTTCCTCCCCGTAAGGCACAGGGTGAGGGAGGACCTGTACACTGGACATGTGCCTAAGGAGCAGGTTCTTGTGGCTCATAGCCAGTATGTCTAGGGCCTACTCTCCTCTCTGCCACTGATTCACCACATGACCTTGGGAGTCACTTCTCTACCGCAAGAGTTCACAACCTGAACTCACAGGAGCATGGAAGGGAGTTGGTGGCACAGCATGGGAGGGACTCATGCAGCCTCACACAGAGGGCTAAGAGCAAAGCCCAGGGTTGACCCCTCTGGTGCCTTGTGCTCCAGCTGCACACTCTGCCTCTGCCTGAGAACAAAGCATCCCATCCCCAGGGAGGTGGCGAGGTTTACACAATATTTGCAGAAAGCTTTGAAGATGTAATGCCCTAAATGTGATTAGGAAAGCAGTGGGAGAGAAGAGCGTCACAGTATATCAACCGTGTCTAGCTCCACAAGATGAGCTGGGCAAAGTGTGCCACCACTGCTCCACCTGGCATCCTCAGGAGAAGATACTGAAGCCCAATCCCTGTTCTCCTTGCTCCTGAGAGTGCCTCTGCTGACAGCCACAGGACAGTAGTCTGGGTGCCTGAATGAATGATGCAAGGGGGGAGGTCCTGAATTCTACAGCTCCCCAAGGAGCCATGGTCCTGCTAGACGCACCAGGCCTTGGTTCTGTGGAGGGGAGCGCTGAGTGCCTGCAGGCCAGGGCATGGCACATTTTGTGCTCTGGGGGGCTGCACATTCTTCTGTTAGGATTGTTTTGGGCAGGTGTGGGAGTGGAGGGCCCATGGGCCTGGGGCTGCACAGGGCAGATCCTTCAAAAGTCTCACTTGGTAGGGGGAGTGGTCAGTGAGGTGCACAGATTACAAGACAAAGGGCATCCTGGGAAACTCGTCCCCATCCCTATACAGCTGGCCTGCTTTTGCCACTGAAATAAGAAGCAAGGGAAAAGGGAAGCTCTTGGAGATCCCTACACATCTTTATTTGCTGTCACTTAAAACTGTTGTGTATTTGTTTTGGGAGAAAAGATAAGGAGGTCTGGTGCAAACTGACATAGCCCATTCATCCCTGAGATTCCATCTGGCGGCCCGTCACACCTCGGTCTGTGCTGCCGATGCTCACAGGGCTGCACTGATGCTGCACTGAGCACTCCCCCCACAAGAGAGCTGGGGGCGCGGAAGGGAGATGAGGGGGAGCCACAGCAAGATGTATGGGCACAACAGCCTTCACTGGAGTTAGCACGGCATTTGATAGAGGCCGGGTTACAATGCTGTCAAGGTCGTCCCTGAACAGATCGAGACTGCCATAGACACTCTTTGCTTAGGATTAGTTTAACAGTGGAGCAACAGGCTGGGTGCTAAAGGCAAATGCCTCACTCCAGACCGGGTGGTACAAAGGAAGCAGCCTACACTTGATATATCAGAGGGAAGTGAGGGTGTCTTTTGTCACAGAGATTCTGGCTTACTTCAGACTATGTAACCACCCATGAGGCAGTACTTGAGATGTGGGCTGCTTTAATTTATACCAAGGAGCAGCTTCGACCTTTGACACAGAGCAGAACATGGATGAGAGAGGAGTGGCCTGCAACCACCTTCACCGCTCTGCCCCTGGGGTGCTGTGACCCCTGGAGATGGACCAACCTCCTTGAAACTTGACAGAGCTCAGATCTGTAGCCCCAGCCCTTCACACCATGAAACAGAGTTACTCAAAGCTCTAATACCCAAGGAGCTTTGTTTATGGCTGGAACAGGCAACCTGGCCTGCTGACCTCAGCCAGTGACTAGGAGCAGATGGTAACAGAACTTGTCAGCTGTACTGGGCGATGGCTGTGGAGTGCCTCTGACATCAGTTCTAAAACCTTAGGATCGATTCAGATTTTTATGGGCAGACAATGCAGAGATTGTAAGCAGGGAGCAATGAGTCTGGAAAGCTGAGTGCCTACGGGGGCAGGGGGCAGTCAGGCCTAGTGCAGACAGGCACTCATGTAATGATAGAGGTGAAGGAAACCTGTTGGACTTCTTTGAGTAGCCTGCTTGTATGGTAAGTGTTGGGGCCACTCTGGGCCCTTGCACCTGTCAATGCCCCCACCTCTCTCCTCAGCTCTGAGCTCTGATCCTTTATGCCAAGTTCCAAGCTCAGGAGCTGTGCAGTGTATAGAGCTGAACTAAGATACTGCTCTTAATAGATTGTGGCAGCGCATTTATCTCTCGGTGCTGCACTCAGATTAATACTTAGAGCCCTGCAGGAAAAGGCTTTATTTAATAGGGCCATTTATCAAGGAAGGGAAAAAAGAGATGCTGGCTACTAACAGTGCTGCTGGGCAGCCCAAATAGCTCTCTGTAGGAGCTGCATGCTGTGTCCTTTCTCCAGAGAAAGAAATGGGGAGCCAAGGAGGTTGTTAAACTAGAATTTAGGACCCTGCACTCCCATCAGATGACCATGCTTGAAGTATATTGTACTGCAGTGGAGCCTGAAGAACACAAGAGATGAGGGGTCCATTGCATTATATCCACTATATTATAGCCTCTGTCCACATGCAGATCCCAAGCACTTACATTCTAAACAGACCAGACAGACAAAGGATGGGAGGCACACAGAGGAGAAATGACTTGTCCAGGGCCCCCCTGCTGCATAGTGGCAACTCTAGGACAAGGACCCAGCTCTCCTGCTCTTCACTGGAGTGCTCTACCCACTGGATGATGTTGCCTCTCACAGTTCATAATTAATATGGAATTAACTCCCCAGTCTGATCTAACACACCTTTCCATCCAATTCCAGGAGGGCTCTCCCTGAAAATATCCAACCCCATGCAGCGGCATCATTTGGAAGGCACAGTGAAGAATTTACTCTTCAACACTGCTGAAACGTAACCCTGAGCTGTAGTGGCCTCCTGCTCTGGGGGGAAGAAAGGACCTCTGTTTCTTTAGCCTCAGTTCCTTTACACTTCTCTTTCCTGCCATGCTATTCCCAGCCATGGCGGCAGCTCCTATACAAAAGGCACTGGTGACCACTGGCATTTTGACCACAGGGCTTGTATACCCGCTCTGAGCAAGGCTAGGCACAGATGCTGACAGCTGTCTCAAGCCCTAACCATCAAGCCAAACTGGGACGAAGGGCTAACATGAACATAGCCAAAAGTTCACTAAAATGAAGTCTTCACTGGAGAGTTAAATTGGGCTTTCCCCTGGGCATTGCCACTAACCCCATTTCTAACCACAGAAAAGCCCTCTCAGCCAAGTTGAGTGGTATGTTCTGCCTGGCCTAGATGGGGTGTGGGTTATAGCCAGATGCTGCTTTCACTGGAGGTGATAACCTGCTCACTTTGCAGTGAGAACATGAACTCAGTCACTCGAAGCCTGACAATCACCCCATGCTCCCATAATTTCAGTCCTCCCACACTCAAAGGGCAGGTAAACCTCTCTCACAATTCCCTGGAAAAAAACAAACAGCAGTTCAAAGAACCATTGGATGTGTCCCCAGAAGACATGGCAATGGGGGGGAGCACAACTTCAGTGAGGACACACTAAATCAGGCACAGCCTTGCAGTTTCATTGCTTACGCCCTCACTAGGCTAATTGGGTCATAGTCAACAGGGAAGTCATTGTCTCAGCCTGCATGTTCATGTGTGAATAGGGAATCCTGACCCCTAGGAGTAGGGGAGAGGTTGTAGAAGAAAGACCTTTTCTCTTTGTTTAGCTCTTGCCGCTTCAAGCTACTTGGCTTTCTCTCCAGCCTCCATATTTGTCCATCCTAGACATGCCAAACAGGACCTAAAGAAAAGCCAAGGCTGCAGCTGCAGAGCTTACTGCCTGCTCTCCTCACAAAAGACCAACTTCACTGAAAGCTAGAAACCAAAAGACATTCTGAACAGTGGCATTTTCTATCCTCACGGGCAGAGGGGTGCCAGGCCAAGACTCTTGCCTGCTAGGCTGCGATCCAGCAAAGCACTTCAGTTCATATTTAGTTTTGAGTATGTACTTAAAATCCCATTGACTTAGCCTGTGCTTAAATGCTTTGCTCCTGCTAAGGAGAGGAAGGATTGTAGTTGGGGCTGCTAGGCCCATTAAGCTGGAGCAAACAAGGGCTGAGAACTGTCATCCACCAAGAACCAGGGGAGAGGGAGCTGCAGCTAAGGGCTTAATACAGTAAAAGAATGCAGGGCCCATCAGCGTCCATTCCTTTAATAACCTGCACAGACGCTGCAATTGAGGAAAGTTAATAATTAATGTGGAGCAATCAAAGACAATTAACCGTAATGGTGAGGCCATTAATTTCCTGACAAAGAGGGAGCCTGATCAGTGCTCGGGTGCACGCGCCCACTCACTGCCACCACTCAGTCCTATCTGTCAGGCTGGTGACATGGCGAGGCTTGGACAGCAACTGTCTTTAAATCCTGTCCATGATGAGGCAGCACAGAGCCCTGCCTTGGAAGGTAGAATGCAAGCTGCTTCTTAGCAGCTTGCAGGAGTAGGCAGCCAGATTTTGCATGGGCTCTCTGTGCAAAACTCCCATGGGCTTCAATAGGATGCAGGCACCAGCTCTGGGCCTAATCCTGTGTGACCAAAAGTGCACAGTTTCTACAGACACCAACAGGCTCAGGCCCCACTAATAATACAAATGCTGTCCTGCAGAGTTGCTGTTTTTAAGTGTTTCTTGCTATTTCTATAATCAGCAGTTATTTTCAGCTTTGCTATAGCAATTCTCCCCAGGCAAGCTGCCTTGCACAAGAAGTCATTCAAACTATTCTACAAAAATGTAGTTTAAAAAAAACAAATCTGGCTGTATATAAATTGAGGAAACCACACTGCATAAACTTGGTGCCCTAGAAAGAAAAACAACCTTCTCTTCCCTGGCAGTTCAATAGTAAAAACATGGAAGTTAGAATTTCAGGGCAATCAGGTATTTGCATCCTAAAAATCCCACACTGCTTTGATTACTGACTTATGTTATAACAGCACCTTGAGATCACATCTGAAATCAGGGTCCCAATATGCCAGGCACTATGAATGTGCATTGTAACAGACAGATTGTCCCAAAGAGCTCAAGGTCTAAATAGGAACGGCAGACAAAAGGATCATTATCCCCATTTTATTGATAAAGAACTGAAATATGGATGGAGTAAGCGACTTGCCTCAGGTCATACAGCAGGTCAATGGCAGAGGAAGGAACCCAAATCCTGATTTTCTGAATTGTATGCCAGTGCCTTAACTGTAAGTCCATGCTAATTAGCATCACTTGTCAATATGCTCAGCTAAAAGACTACAGGTCAAGTGGGATGCGTCAGCTGAATGATATGTTCTTCCTAGAGCTTATCCTGGCATACCCTAGCAGGACGCTGCTGGGCAACCACACACCAATACTACTTGGGTCATGGATGCCCTGAGGATAAGCGAAAAAGTTCAGCCTGTCAACCTGGGAATGTGACACCTTTCTAGAGAATTAAATTCACTCAAATTAAAGAAATACACATGACTAAATCAATGGGTGGAGGGGGACTGCACAAAGAAACCTGCTGGATTGTTCTGTCTGCACATCAGATCCAATTAGAGAGAAAGAAAGAAAAGTCTAAATGGAGTCTGCTACTCCTGGGAAGCATCTTCCCTAAGGTACTTCCTAGCTTTGCTGAATTGTGGATGTATGAGGTGTGTTTACAGGAGAGAAAAGAAGTAACCAAGAATATAACAACATCCATGGAAAACACACCCTTCTTGTGTGTGTCCTACCATACAGCAACTGCTGCTTCCATGCTGCTGCCCACAGATTGCCAGGAGAGGGTGATTTCTAAGAGGATATTAGAAACTAAACAAAGGACATACCCACATAAAAATAACCCCAGTAAAAAAACAGGATGAAAACTCTAGCCCCTAACACCTGAGTGACTGATAGCATATATATTTACATGCCACAAAAAACTCTTGCTAAAAGTTCGCAAAGTTAAGCACTCACTAGTCATTTGGCCCTTCTGTGCATATACATTATGCTATAGTCTTTAATTAAATTATACTTGTTCTGTTCTTCCACAGCACTCCTTGTTCAATGCCCAAGATGGACAATGTCCTGGGGGTGAATCAGATCTGTGCAGTGAGTTGTCTGCAGGACCCTGCCTCATCTGTTGCAGCTGTTGGAAGCTGAACTCTCTATGTACTCCACAGATTCTCACAGAGAATGAACTGTCATAACTTCACTGAATTCAGCAGAGCTATGACAATTTACATCCATGGGGATCTGTCTCCACAGATTTTATGATTATGGGATCTGATATTCTATCACTGAGAGATGCAGAGGGTCTCCATCTCTTGGTACGTACTCATAGCTCTGCTCATGACACTCACCCCCAGGAGAGATGAGCATGCAACACCAGAACGGAACATCACATACCAAGGCCACAATGGAGGAAAGCATTGTTACTCAGGAAATACTTAAGCATAGACTTAAATGCTCTCCTGAATCTATGTCAAACAGTGTTTTTCCTCTTAAAAAGGTGAAGAAAATGAAGTAGAGCAGGCAAAGAGGATGCAATGCTCCATTTACATGGATGGGTCTAATCTTCCTGGCTGACCCCTTTGTGTTGCTGTTAGCAGGATCCCCAGGGATGTAAGAGTGCAGTGTTGTGGGACAATGGCAGGATCAGGCCCTGAGATGGGCACAAAGTCATACATTGCCCCTCATGGTGTAAATCTTCAGCTGGTTTGAATCAACTCCAGCATATGCTGATTTACACCAGCTGCACATCTAGCCCTGCATAAACAATTTAGACATAAATGAGAAAAATGCGAGACTGCTTTGTCCCTTGATTGCTTATAAATGACTGGGGACAGCAGGCTGAGAAGGTGTCTCTCAGACGAAAAAAATCAGTACTTTATAACTTTCTGATATGGCTTCATTTAACCCAGATGCCTTTGCACTGTGTTCTCATGCCCACAAGCAGGCTCAGCTCTGCAGACTGCAGCTGAGCCAACCTTATCCTTCCTGCAGCCCGTTCTGTAGTGACTGGACTTTGTCTTCAAATAAACAGGACCCTGGAGTTTAAAGGACAGACTTGAAACAAGCTGCTACTGTTTATGCAAATGCAGGCTATTAAACATGAAAACCTTCCCTACCTCTGAGATATTTCCCTTTGTTGCCCTTCCAGGGCTCCTGTGCCTGGTGACCCCTGCTGTGTCATGGCAGGTGATAAACACCTGGTTGGACACATGAGGGGCTAACAAGGACTTGAAGGAAAATAATACAATAGTGATCGTCAGGCTAATGAAGGAGAAGAAATGTCACCCGAACACAGGCAGGCTCTATGCAGGAAGAAAGGCTGTTTACTTACACTACAAAGCAGAATGCAGGAATGCAGACACCTTTATGATTTCTGTTACCCCCTGCATTCTAGGATCCTGATGGGGTATGGACAGTTAAAGAGAAAACCCAAGTAACCTACATTTACAGTGGAATAATTAGCACCACACAGCTAGCTCCTCTACCTGGGTTAATAGCAAGCGATTCAATCATGCTTAACTTGGTGTGTGGCTAAATTGATGCTTGCAGCTATCACTTAAACATGAGCTGTCATTGTCTTGTATTTATCTCTCTGTCCTTCTGGCTCTGGTTTTCAAAAGTCGTTTGTTTTCCTTTTTAAATGGGGTTGCTACGTGAACATTGCCGATGAATAAGTACTCCATTTATGATCACAACTGTGGGCAGAAAGAGATCTGCCCAGTTTATCTGTATCTAAGGATTTATCTCTCTATCTAACCCTCTCTCTTTCCAGAAATACCAAGGGAGGGGAGGTGAGAAGGAGATGAAAGCTGCAGCTTGGATGCCCCTGCCTGTGTTATTGTATCCATTTTCCAGTGCCAACCATGTGTGAAATGAAAATTGGACAGAGCTGGCTGCTCACAGACCTGGAATTTCATCCAGCCTAACTTTGTCCCTACAAGAGAGCAAGGGATGGAGGGAGAGAAGGAGAAGACGCAAGCCAAGAAGAGGAAGAGAAAGGGGAAAAGGGAGATAGGAGGAAAGCTCTGCTGAACAGCTACACAAATGGCCTAGGTAAACCCATTTCCATTTTAATAGCTATTTGCTGTAGCAGTGCAGGGAAGAGTGCAGCTTGCTGTGCTTTTTAATTCTGATTACCCAGAATGCTCTACTAATTTGTGGTAGGGTTGGCAATTTACAGTAACTATACAGTGGGAGACATTGATCATTGATGCTCAGCATTCTCTTACACACTGTCCACGAACAGGTCACCTTTGGTGTAACAGCACTGTGCCCCAGAGCTCCTGCGGTTCTTAGTACAATACTGAGACCAGCAGAATAAACAACCGGCTACGGCAATGGGAAATTCTACATGCCCTGTGCTCTGTGCAGCCTCCAGAGGGTAGAGTTAACACTCTCTGCCAGGGAGTTTGCTGGGCTGTATTAAGGGCAAGTGAACATATGTCAAAAGCACTCTAGTTGGAGTGCTGGACTGGAACCTAAAGACTTGTCACCTAAGCCTGGCTCTGCCACTACTGTGCTGAATGACCCCTGCCAAGTCACTTTCACCTTCCATAAAACCATGCTGCTGATACCAACCTCTGTCCAGTGCTTTCAGTTCTACTGGCCAAAGCTGGATGCAAGAGCTAGGTGTTACTTCTCAATACATCTCTTTGAGAACAGAACTTTTTGCCAAAACACTCTGATCTTCTCAACAGTTTCCATGTTTCAGAACTGTTTAAGCTTCTAATTTTAAGCACAGGGTTGTTGCTTATATGCTTGTTTGCTTCCTTTTGCCCTTCCTGCTTGGCCAGCAGAATGGCAAATTCTTCTTTCCAAATAGTTTCAATGTCAGGAAATGTCACATTTGAGAATAGAAAAAAAACCAAAATCTTCATAAGCAATCAAAAGTTGGTGAATTCTAATTGATGGTCCTCCTGTGAAGAAGGACTCAACTACCTGGAGCTGGGCCCAGTTAGTTTATGAAGTCCACTACCACAAGACATCACTGTGGCCAAGATCTCAGCAGGAATCAACACAGGCCTGGACTTTGGTATGAGTGATATCAGTATCTGCACTGACAAGAGTGGGGATGGCATTTTATCCATCAAGGATGGATGCCACCACCCTTCTTTTCTTACTCCAGGATCACTATCATAAATTATTTCACTGCTGGGTGAGCCGGAGTTGAACTGCCACCTCTTCTCCCAAGCGAAATGCTGTCTCTGGAGAGCAGAAGCACTAGGACTTTCCCAACTCTCTTTCTAGCACAGGAGTGGACAGGCTAGGTGGGTGTATGAACTGCTGGCCCCAGAGGACAAGGGCAGACACATTTCATGGCAGCCCAGGCTGCCCACCTTATTGTTTGTTCTACTTTTTGTTCCCTCTCTGTGACATGCTAATCTTGGATCTCAGCCAGTGACACAAGGGACCAAGCTGCAAGTTTCTGTGAACTTCCAGACACCCTCAAAGCTGATTTGGCAGGATGGCCTTGTGCTGACCCATTTTACAGATTGGGGAGGGGGAGGGGGGAGGCGCTCAGGGGGCAGTCTGTACCTACAATGAGATTCCTCAGCATGCAGAAGTGTTTGGACCCATAGTTGGCTGGACCCATCCCCATCGCTGACCTTTCTGTTGATGAGCTTTATGGTACACTAGCCCCCATCTCACTGTGTGTATCCATGTGAGATGCTAACTGTGCAGTAGCATCACATGGCAAAAACTGTGCCAAGACGCTACTGTGCAGTAGTATTAGGCTGTGCAGCAGCATCACTTAAAAGGCATTCCCCGGCACTACTACATAGTAACTCCAGTTACTACACATTTATTTAGTACTTCTTATACAAGTATTAAATAAATGTGCAGTAACCACTGTGCAGTAGCATCTCATGTAGACACACCCACTGACTGTCATCCATATTTGGGTCCACCCACCCCGTGGGATTCTCCCCATCCCCCTTACCAAGGCCTCCTGCGGACATCATACAGGTCGATCTTATTAGGTGCTCTCCATGGGGTGGCTGCAATGAAAACAGAAGCAAGAAGAGTTATGAAACCTTGATGTGTGAGGCAGGTATAGATAACAGATGGGGATGCCATCATGATGCTGTCCTGCCTACAGAAGCAAAACTGCTGTGGACATCAGAGGGAGCCTTGTTTGTAATGGAAGTGTTGGACCCATGGAAAATACAGGGGAAGGCAAGGGAGAAACAAGAATGAGGGAACAAAGTGTGTGAAGGGTGGGGAAAGGGGCAGAGTGAAAGGACGGGAGTGATGGACAGAAGGAGATTGGCTGGGGGAGCAAGAGATAAAGTTCCTGACAAAGGAAGGATGATGGTAGCTGGAGACATAGAGAGAGGGAGAGAATAATGAAAAACAGGGACAGGATGGGTAAGGAGTAGGGAGGGAAGCATGGCCCTTCACTAAGTTTCCAGTCTCCTATTGAAATGTTCCTAGGTGAGACCAACTAGTGACCTCAGAATAACACATGCAGTGTTTCAAGGAGTAAACTTGTCCACAGGCATGTTAAAGTCCTGTTTCCTAGCCATCCCCCTGAGTCTTACAGCATGCATGCTAGGTCACTAGGAGTGAAAGCAGCATAATGCTCCCACTTCCCCTTGCCTTTTCCCACAGATAACTTCCTCCCAATCCACCCTCACAGGAGAGGAGGGGATATAGAACAGAGGGGAGGGGTGCAGGGCCATGACTCTCAGCTTTGCTAGACATGGCCTGTCAGCTCTTCAGCTAGAACATGCAGTGAGGTATGAGGAAACTGTGCTGCTACCCCTTATAACATGGGCCCTATCCCTCCCAGCACAGGTACGAGGCTGCTGTGTCTCTCAGTTCCATGCTGAGCAGCACTTAGTGCTCCTCTTCCCTCCTTCCCCTGATGCCACGCTGCTCACATGACAGACCTGGGTAATAGCGGGTCACGCCCGTGGCACTGCCAAAGACCTGCCACAGCAGAGATGGATCTTTCTTCCGGTTTTCAATGAACACATCCTCCAGGGCCTGGGTCCAGTTCAGCTCATTGAGGATCACGGTAGCTGCAAGAGAGAAAGTGCACAGGTTGTCTCAATGCATATGGGGAAAAGAACATAGTAGCTCTAGGTCCTTAGTATGAACAGACTTGGACTCTGTGGGCTAGAGCAGCCACTGATGTAACCTGGTGTTGCTCTATTGACTGTGATGCTCAAGACAGCAAAAATACCCAGCAGTCACTGTTCTGCAGGAGTCCCTGCTGCAGGGTCTCTAAGAACAGCCATGCGGATGGCCTGAGGCCATATCCTGTCCCAGTACTCACTACACATCAGGACTTAAACAGCAGCTTGTGTGCCTCAGTCCTGGCTCTGCTGCCTCCTGCAATGCATGGACAAGGGGGAAGGGGGATTGCTTTCTGTCCAGCAGCAGGGCACAGGAAGAAGAGATAGGACAGAAAGGACTCTGGGGATGGTACACTCTCTCAATGGCAGATAGAAGAGGCTCAGGAACAGCTGCTTCCAGTTGCCATCATGATGTGTGGGGAACCCTGAAACTACCCTCAGATGGGCAAAAACCCTGGGCTGCCATGAGTCAGCATAGAATTGTACAGCTCTGTCTGCACCACCTCTCACCATACTGGCCATGGGAGGAGCCCAGCAAGCCAGCCCATCGCAAACCCATCATGATTCCTTGGTTCCATGGGAGAAGATGCAGCCATTCTCTGCAGCATCCTTGCTCTGCCCTCCCCATCTGACCCCCATGAGTATTCTCACTAATCAGCCTCTCCACACTGTAGCTGCTTGGCCCCCATGCCCTCCATCCCTTTCATTCCCTCTGCCAGGGCCTCAATTGTTGCTGCCCTGCAGGCTTGGGATTTGCCTCCTTCATCTTCTATGTCTCATCTAAGCATTTACTTACCACCATGTTATACCCGCCCTGGCTCTGGGCTGCTGTGACTTGTTCATAAAGGGAAACAACCCTTTGCTGGAAGCACATGTTTGTCAATGCAGAAGCTGACTTTAGTCAAGCTATAAAGGATGTTGGAGCTAACCAAAGGCAAAAGCCTCACCAGACTCCACAATTTCTTACTGCTGTACCCTGAATCCTGCAAACTCGGTCTCACCCAGTTCTGTGATTGTCATTGCCCTACAAGAGTTAATCACAGGTATAAACCTTATTCCCATCTGATTGCAGAATCAAGTCCACATGCCATGAGTTAGGGACAGGGGCTTCACCATATCCCACTATAACCAAGCCACTGAGGGCCTGATTCTTTGTTCAAGCTGTAGGCCAGGGGTCAGCAATCCCTGGCATGCGTGCTGAGCATGGCACGCCAGGCCATTTTGCTTGGCATGCCACCACCAGCCCTGGCTCTGGGTAGTTGCTACCAACCACAGAGCCCAGGCTGCTCCCAGCAGGTGGCTGGGAAACTGCAAGCCCTGCTGCAAGCAGCCCAGACTCTGTGGTTGGCAGCAGCTACCCAGAGCCAGGGCTGGGTGCAGCAGGCAGGCTGCAAACAGCTGCAGTGGGCTCCAGCATCAGCTCTGTACTGGCACATGCATGCATGCCCTGGAGCAGATGGTGGGGGAGGGGCCTGACGCAGTGCTACCCTGGTCTCTCCCCTGCTGCTGGCAGAGCTGATGGTGGGGCTCCAGAGCCGGGCACAGCTGTTTGCAGCCTGCCCACTACTTGCTGCAGCTGCCCAGAGCCCAGGCTGGCTACAAACAGCTGTGCTGGGCTCCAGAACCCAGTCATTAGCTCTGTGCCAGCAACAGGAGAGAGAGGCTGGGGTTGTGCTGCCTCAGGCCCCACTCCACTGCCTGCTCCAAGGTGCGTGTGCAGATGTTTGCAACCTCCTGGCTGCAGCCAGCCCCAGCTCTGCGTAGCTGCTGCCAACTACGAAGCCTAGGTTGCTTGCAGCAGGACTTGCAGCTGAGCCCACCTGATTCCCACCTGCTCCAAGCCCAGTAGTGGCCCAGCCCTCCTACTGGGATGAGGCTGGTGCTGCCCCATGCCAGAAGCACTGCACCTTTGTGGGCTTAGCTGTGTGAAATGCGTGGGTGGACTCTGGGCCAGGGCCTCAGCTGGCCATGCTGCAGCCCATGGGCTGACTCCCCAGGGAAGCACAGGGGCTCTGGCAGGCTCGGGGCATTGTTGAGTCAAACTTTGTCCAGTGGCCCAGCAGCCCGGCTCTGTGCACTCATGCATTTGGTTCTGTATGTCTGTGTTTGGTTCTGGATGTGTGTGTGCATGTGTCTGTTCTGGTTCTTTGTGTTTGTGCACATAGAAGCATGGAATAGTAGGACCAGAAGAGACCTGTAAGATCATCAAGTCCAGTCCCCTGCCATAGACAGGAGGTAATTGGGTTCAAACAAGTTCAACGAGGTACTTGTCCAACCTCCTCTTGAACACGTCTGGGGATGGTGACTGAACAACTTCTGCTGGGAGTGAGACAGATTTTTCAAGGGCAATGCAGGTAAGTGCCCAATCCACACAGGCTGACCAGCCTGTTATTTCTGCCTGTGAAAACCTGCCCTTTAGCCTCCTCTTCGGGTTTCTAATGGTTCAGAAAGCTGTCATGAACCAGAGTCCTGGGCTGCTACAGCAGAAGTGGACTAAAACAATACTTATTGTTTAACCAAATCTCTAGTGATCATCCAGCATTTAGTCTTTGGCTCATCATGTAAGCATCTCACTCACAGGGTATTGAGCACTTAAACACCTTTTAAGATTCTGGCCCTCTGACCCTCACTGAGATACTCCCAATTCCACAGATCATGTCACAAACAGAAGCTATTTCTATCAACAGGATGAAGTGATTGGTCAGGAGATGAAAGCCACAAACCAGACAGGTGGTTGCACCGCCTGGCTGTCCTCTACCTCCAAGGAAAGCTCTTTGTGACCAGTGCTGGGGAAAGCAGGTGGGTTCAGATCCAGGCTTGAGTGCATTTGCAGGCAGATCAAAACTGGGGAACTTGGTGGATGGTACAATACAATAAGTTGAGCAGATGGATCTGATGCACTGGGCTGCCCAATATACTGTTTCCTTGCTAGCATGTGATTTTCCTACAGCAGTGGTGCTCAACCTTTGTTGTGTGACAAATTGTACAATCAGAAATGGACTGAGGGCTGCATAGAAAAGCATTGCTGGAGCTTAGTGAGGGAAAAGAAGGTAAAAGTGGTGGCAGCATTTGCCCCCTTGGGCTCTGGAGCTGCATGAATGCAGTGGCTCCAGCCAGTGACCACACTGACATGCTGGTGGGCTCAGAGAACTTGCTGCACAAGGAGAGCTCTAGCAGGGGCCCCACCAACATGCCAGTGAACTCATGATGGTGACAGGTTATTTATATGGTTCTGTGTGTGCGTGTGTGTGAGGTTTTCTGTGTGCATGTATGGTTTTCTATGTGTGTGTGTATGTGCCTGGTTCTCTCTCTGCTCCCCTTTCTCCTCTTTTTTTTCTCTTTCTCTCTTCTTTCTCTTTTTTTCACACTCTCTCTCACTGCAACATGGTTAACAAAAAAAGTACACAATAACAAAGGCAACATTTATGATTATTAAATATACTAATATGCAATGTGTCCTGCCATGTACCACCCCCCCCACCCCGCCATTTTGTTTTTCTGGCATGCCGGCACTCTGGCACCTTCCAAGGTAGACACCGTGGTTTTTTCGGCACTCCGGCCAAAAAATGTTGCCTACCCCTGCTGCAGGCAGTCAGGCTTTTGGCTCTGGAGGTCTCTGGTTTGATCCCCAGCATGGCTGAGGTTGGAGGGGAAGTGCTATATATGCATCATAATTTGTCTTTCAAGCTTGCTGCATACTTCTGAGGAAGAGGTGAGCCTCTATAGAGGCTTTCTTTTCAATCAACAGATGTTGGTAGAGACTCTAGGCCTCTTCTTCCACAGCTCTATGTGATCACCCCAGGCATATGTTTGGCTTTCGATCTCACTGTCTTACAGTCAAAGAATCCCTTTCTCCCATGAAATGACAGCTTCACTCTGGAGCTGCAGGACACACATTCAAGCTTTTGGAATGTGCTCGCCGCCAGGTACCCACAGCAGATGGGGAAATAAATTGGGTCTGTCCCCCACAGGGGCTTCATTCAAATCCCTCCTCTGTCAGCCAGCCTCCGAGAGACAGGGAATGAGAGGAAGGAGCCCTGCAGGGCCTGCCCCGCTCTACATTTGTGCTGGCCCTCACACCCAGCGCAAAAGCAATTAAGATGCCAGCAAACGGAGGCTTTAAATTATTCAACTATTAAAGCAAATGATAAGCTCTGAGCATACTGACACTGTGATTAATCAAATGGATCGGGGCTGTCAGAGTGTGTGGGACAGGCATGTGGTTAGTTGCTGCGGCCAACCTGCTCTTTAAAAAATGCTGCTTCTTCAGGGAGCCTCTATGGATAGAGCTCAAGGGGAGGAAGTCCAGTGATTAACCACTATGGCACTCAAGGGCTGGAAGGTGGGAGCAGGGACCTGACTAAGCTGAGGAAGACAAAGAAGGTCTGACCCCCAAAAAAGCTGTCTAGCCTGTGAATCTTTTGCAGAATCTCTATCCATCTGAGGTGGGCAAAATATGACCCGTGGGCCAGATCCAGCCCACCAGCCTGTTCTATCCAGCCCGCAGGGCCTTTAAAAATTTTAGAAAATTAATTTATATCTGCCTGTGGCTGCCTGTCAAAGATGACAGGTGACCAGCAGCAGCAGGACCTAGCGGGAGCCTGTGGCCGAACAACAAGGCTAGCCCGGCTCCACCCAGCCCCCCACCCCCTTCCTGCCCTCAGCCCCCAACCAGAAGCCTCTGCGGCTTCTGGCCTCTGCCCCGGGGCTGTTCCCCATCCCTCCCTCTGAGTGGAAAATGAGGTAAGAGTGGCTGGAAGTGATGGCTGCAGGGAGCAGTGGGGGATGCAGGGAGCAGCGTAGTGGCAGGGGGGCTGTGGCGAGCAGCGCGGGAAGTGGCAGCTGCGGGGAACGGCGGGACCCACGTGGTGCACAGTAGGCGGCGGAGTCACAGCGGTCCCTGGCGGGCAGCAAGGCCACGACAGGCCCCTGCAGGCAGTACAGTGGGCCCCGACAGGTGGCAGAGCCCTGGCCAGGCTGCAGTGGGCCCTGGGAGGCAGCGGAGTGGCAGGGCTGCAGTGGGCCCCGGGAGGCAGCAGAGCCACGGCAGGCAACAGAGCGGTTGTGGGCCCTGGCAGTTGGTGGGGTTGCGATGGGTGGCAGAACAGTAGCAGGTGGCAGGCCCTGGCAGGTGGCAGAACTATAGCCGAGCCCCAGCGAGCGGCAGGAGCCAGTGGGTGGCAGAGCCACAGCAGGACCTGGTAGGTGGCAGAGCCCCAGTGGGCAGTGGGGCCACGGCAAGCCCCTGCAGGCAGCACAGCAGGCCCTGACAGACAGCAGAGCTGCAGCTGAGCCCGTGGGCAGTGGGGAGGTGGTGGGCCCCAGGAGGTGGCACAGCCACAGGAAGAGGGGGGCCCCAGTGGGCAGCATAGTTGCGGGGGGCTCCGGCAGATGGTGGAGCCACGGTGAGTGGCAGGGTTGCGGCAGGCGGTGGAGTCACAGCGGGGCTGCAGCAGGCGGTGGGCCCCAGTGGGGGCTGTGGGGAGCACTGCAGGAAGTGGGGGGCTGCAGGGAGCAGCGGGCAAGCCTGCAGGAGGGAATGCGGGGAAAGGTGGTGGCAGGTGGAAACATGGAGCCTGTGCAAGTGCCCTGGGACTGGCAGAGACCCAGGGGGGGGTTGCAGAAACACAGAGCCTGGGCATGGGGTCTGCCTGGCTGTATCATGTGAGGCTCACATGCAGTGTGTTACAGCTGCACGCTATGGAGCTGGCAGCCCAGCCCCAGCTCTCAGCACACACCCAGCCACCATACTCACACCTCACCGCACGCACACACACACTGAAACTCACACATTCTTCCCAACCACACCGCCACTTCCACCCCTTGCTGCCCACACAAAACGCACAGTAGGACTGTATTTTAAGCTATTATGCAGCCACCTCTAAATACACTTTTTGTAAACACATAAATCAGTAGAAAAATATTTTTAAATAAAATTAAAATAGGTTATAGTAGATGTTTTGTGTGTGGGTGGGTGTATACACACATATATATATATACACACACACCTTTTTCAAGGTTTCCAAATCACAGCACCCTTCCTCTGAAAAGCAGTACTTCCAGGGCAAGGGGAGGGACTTGCAATGGCAAAAGTCGGGGCTAGGAGGTCGGACTTCCGGTCCCAATATGGCAACCAGGGACAGGGCAACTGTCAAGGGGCGGGGCTACTCACGTGGCCCTAGACAGCTTCCCAAAACTTGGTAAGTGGCCCTCCGCCCAAAATAACTGCCCGCCCTGCCATAGATGGTGTGTTGTCCTCCCCACCCAAGCAGCTGGGGGCACTTCCAGAAGTGCAGAGGGGACAGGCATGCTGAATTCTCCTGCTTCACTTACCAGAAATAGCTCAGAGAGGAGGAGTGACTTGTCCTAGGCCACATGCTGAAGCAGCGGCAGAGCCCGGAAAAGAGCCTAGCAGGCCTGAGCCCTGGCCTGGGGCCCCCTACACATACCTGCCTTCATTTCCATTTCTGTCCAGTCCATTTCTCCTTCCCACTCTCCTTTTGCAGCTCCCTTATTCACCCTGTAGAAGGACCTTTCCCTTTTTGTCCCCACCCCCTCCCCACTTCCTTTATTTCATTTGGATGAAATCCCAAACCGCAGCCCCAGCTGAACAATTGCCTCAGGCCACTGAGCTCCCAATGGCCCTCCTAGCCCTGGCTCCTTGTGGCCCTCTATCAGCAGTAGCATTACATGTCAACCCACACATGCATTTCAGAGCTTGGGGATGTGCATCTCTATTCACAGACAAGCATGCTCTCCATATCCACAGAACTGGGAAGGGCTCTCACCCTCTCTGGGACTTGAAATATATATATATTGCATGCCTCCCAGCACCCTCCCAAAATCAATGAAGACACAAAGAAGCAACTCAACACCACCCAGTGCCTGAAGCAATGTCTCTAGTGTGGTGGAGTGGTGATGTTTGAGAGCAGACAGACAATGCTAACAGTGCCTGCCAGCCTGTCTGGGGGCTGAATGAGGCTTCCAACAAGAATGTAGAAGCTGCATATAATGAATGATGTTGTCTAAACGTGAGCATGGTGGCAGGTGGGAAATGGCAAAAAAGAAACAGGAAACTGATTTCTTCTCCTTTATACAAAAGATGTGTAACATTTCCTGTCCCACAATCTGTCCTGTGCTGGCTACAAGCTCAGCCACAGCAGCTTTGCAGAAGACAGTTGAAAAGCTGCAATGCACAGCAAACCGTTTGCACTGTGGTCACTTTGAATATCCTTCCTGAAAGATGAGCTGTAACTGACCTAACACTAAACCAAAGGCAAAAAAATTCCACAAACTGGCCACTTAGGGCATTTATACACTTACCTTCTTGTTCCACGATGCGCTTGAGATCCGGCGGGTTGGAGCAGACTCAATTAATAGAGTCTGCTCCGCACATGAGCTGATGTGCACTGAGCCCCATGCAGTTGTATAAGCAGCAAAATGCACATCAGTGCACAGAAAATGGCAGCAGTGCACTTTTGAACTAAAACACCTTTGAGGTGTTTTAGTTCAAAAGCACGCCGCCACCATTTTCTCAGTGCTGATGCGCATTTTGCCGCATATACAACCGTATGCGCTGCAGCGCCAGGTGCTTTTAAAAGCACCCGGTGCTGCAGCGCAAGCACGTGTACAAATGCTTTTAGCTTCCAACCCTGCTGTTTCCTACTGCTGCAAGGGCATCAAAACCAGTGTGGAAGAACAACTCTTCCTTGCTCTGGTAAGTGCATGGGCAGGAAGACCAGGCTCCCTCCTCTCCTCCTCTCTCCTCTGCAACCCACCCTGTGCCGGAGTGGAGGGCAGGGAACTGGGCAAGCCTGTCCTATGAGGGCTCAGGGGCAAAAGCAGCAGGTGCTTTTTCGGTTTCCACATTTTGGCCAGTTTTGAATGTGATTTCTCTGCCCCTGCTTTGCTGGCCCCTCCTGCAGTGCTGTTCCTACATCCCAGTAGGGCTATTGGGAAACTGTCTAATGAGGGCGTTATACATGCTTGGAAGCACTGAGCAAGCCAGCAAGGCCACTCCCCCAGGGCCCACTCCGCTCTGTTAAAGCACCAGCCCTCTGGCCATAGGACTATTTTTGGCTTCTCTGCATTCTCAATGACCTTATCTGAGGGAGTTTAATCTTCCTTCAGCAGCAACTGTGGCACTTGAGTATAAATGTCAAGGGCTATCTGGGAGATGGTGAACCCATAAAAACTTGCTCCAGGCAGACCCTCCTCAAAGGGGCTGCACCTGGAGCCCGTTCTAGAGGCATTGCAGTCCAGATCCAGTCCTTGCCCTGCCAGGGCTGCACTCAAGAGTCCAGCTCTTTTCTCAGAGGCTGTTCCCAAAATCCATGCTAAGATTGCACTGAAATCCAGGTTTGGCTTTTCTCATGAGTCCAATATTCTGTAACAGTCAACATTTTTTCCACTGCAAAATAGGACACCCGCTGGCTGCCTAGCACTCATGAGAGTTATAGATGACATCTGTAAGCTTTCTTCTGATTTACTTAAGTTTGGCCAGGTTATTTTACCTTGCTCATCATTATGGTCAAAAGTCCAGCAGTCTAAAGCATGCCAGGCTTTGTAGCTAATGTGGCTAGCTTCACCTTGGACCATTTTTGACTGTATTGAATGACCAGGCACCTATTTATGGCTGAGGCAACTGAGAGCAGCCACTCAGAGCAAGCTCAGAGCAAGGCTCAGACTCACGGTTCTGGCATTGCCTCAATTAGCCCTAGCCATATGGGCTGCTCTTCCCCCTGAAGCCCTCACTGAGAACTGTTGGTATTGCATGTCCTGTTGCTCACCCACAGCCCTGAGATGTGTCCCAGGTTCTCTTGAAGAGTTCTTCTGTGGATTACTTGTCTCTCCTGGGTTTGTATTTGCTTGCAGACAGCAGAGAGCAGAAGGGGGATGCCAAGGGGGCAGGGAGGCAGGGACAGGGAATTCTGGGGTTGTTGCTGGTGGACTCGTGCAAGTGATGTGCAGAGCAGAGGCACGTTCCAAACACTGCACAGAGCGATAGGCTGGAAGGCAAGTGGGGGGACAGTCAGTCTCTTATCTGTAAGTCCAGCAGGGCTGTCAGGGTTGGGCTATATCGGGGCAGGCAAAATCCAGCCCACAGGCCCACAGTAGATCAGGCCCACAGTAGGTAACATTTCCTTGCAGCTTGCGTGTCCTGTGGGCAGGGGAGTGCAGGCAGCGGATCACGGCTCTGCCCTGGCTCTGGACCATGATGTCACCACGGCAGGATCTTGGCCCTGGCCCCAGAGCAGCTCCCTGCCCAGCCACACAACCTGCCAGCACTGCTGGAGCTGGTCTCCATGGAAACTGTGGCCCCACACTGTTAGGGCCTTGCCACTGCTGGGGTCTCCGTGGAAACCGACCACAGTGACGTGGACAGGGGCTGCTGGGAAATGGAATCCAGCCACCAGCCGGATCTGCCATTTTGCCCACCTTGGGGCTAGACACTCACAAGGCAGTTGAGCTCAGGGTTTTACAGTATAGGCAGTTGAAGGGCAAATCAAGATCAGTCCTAACTATCAGTGTAGTCACAATGGAAGTGATTCAGCTCCAGCAGGGTGGGAGGGCACGGAGGTACTCTACTAGGTAGCAAGCTATCACCAAAGACCAGTACTGCCTGCATTAGCTGGGGCCTAGTTTAGAAAATAACATGGGCTGTGTTGTCTCAGATGCTACAGGCTCCAGGCTGACAGTAACCATGTCTGTGAGATGCTGGCCTGGCAGGCCGTGGGTGTAACAAAATAAACACAAAACAGTCCCCAGTGAGGAGCACAGGAGGAACAAAGGCGCTCCAGTGGCAGGCGCTCAGCTGTCACTTCCAAATGTCAGTGCTGTCAAGAGGATGGATTAGTGAGGTCGGATGGCCAGTGCTCCGCATGAGGCCTTAATGCAGCTGGCCGCTCTGGAGTAGCTGCTGGCAAGGTGCTGCTGGAGATGTTCTGAGGCATGGCGAGCAGGTGGAGGTTGGAGAGCCTGCAGGCTTTGCAGCAGTGACAGAAATCACTCAGGGGAAAGTTTGCTGTGGTAACCATTAGTCCCTCTGTTTTGCTGTGGTAGCCATTAGTCCCTCTCTCCTCTCTGGCCCCAATACAGGACAGTTGCCTGGAGAGTTTCCACCAGTGGTGTAGATTCTCCTAGGAGAGGGGGTGGCAACATTTTTGGCAGGCATGCCACAAGGTAAGCCCTGCTCCCTCTCTGTGTGCCACTCTGATCTCCTTTTATTGCCTGGTCTGTTGCTCTGCTTTCTGCTCCCTGTGCTCCCTATCTGCAGTTGTGGTCCCTGCTCTCTCTCCAATCTGCCATGGGCCACACACAGAGGTTGCCCATACCATGTGTGGCATGACCAACAGGTTTGCCACCCCTAGTCTAGGATAAAGTTGCTGCCAAAACAGACAAAACCAGTGGTCTGTCCAGGCTGGTGACCTGTCTCTATGGGTGGTCATGGCCAGATGCCTCACAGGTAGGTATGACACCCCTATACTTCAGTACCAGTCTCCAGTTTGACTAGTGGGCACAGTGTACTGGGCAGTTCTGCACCCTGAGTGATGGTGATGCATGTACAATAGCTTGGCTGAGAGAGGTGGCAGCTGCTATTTTTGCACAGCCCCCGCACCAGCACCCAGGGCTAGGGCCCTGGTCACTCCCCACCCCCTTAGTTACACAACTGCCTGTGACCTCTGTCTTGTATTTCCTAAAGCCTCCCAGGTTTCCCCATCCCTTATGCTGAGTGTTTCCTTTGCTGGACCACAACACCTCCTCTGACTTCAGCTGTAAGCAGTCCCAGACATTCCCATACAGGATAATAACAACTGAGTGCAGCTGAATGGTGGCAGCTGTGGTTAAAACTGCACATGGCAGGGTGGCCCCATGACATAGCTAGCTGTACACTGGGTGTCAGACCTCAGTTGTTTGCTCAGACATGCCTCTGACTGGAGCAAGTACTTTCTCCTCTCTGTGCCTCTGTTTCCCCTTTTACTTTTGTCTTATCTGTTTATTGCTGAAATCCTTCCTATAGCATCTCCCCTCTAAGCAACTTATCCTATCTGTCCTGCTCTCAAAGCCCCAAGGCACATCAGAACCAACTCGCTCTGCTGCAATCATTACTTGTCTGGGGAGCCATAAGCGGGGACAACAGGAAAAAAGGACTGTCCACACCGCCCCTGATATCTGCACTTATATTCAACACTTATAATGTAGTAGCACCAATTAGGACAAGGCACCATCATGCTAGGTACTATATAAAACATGCCAATTGCATCTCAACTGTAGGCAGAGTGAAAAGTAGTATCGAAACATGCAACACCCATAACCAAGGTTGTAAAAAAACATGGTCTGAGCACTTAAGGACTCAACTCTGATGTGCCCTTAAGATAAAATACTGGTACGGAAGTTTCTAGCTATTTTTAATGCAGAAAGGAAAAAGAAAAAAGTCAGCAAGAGAGCCTACATTTTGCAGGTCTCTTAAGCTTTCTGGGTTGGCAAAATATCTGCAGACAGATTAGGCAAATTCTAGAATTCACAGTATCTGGAGACCCCCTTGGCATGCAACCATCCTTCACCCAGACCACCAGAAACCAGGTGCCCTGGATTGAGATTCTGGTCAGTGTTAAAATTTTTCCACCAATTTCACACCTGGTTACTTCTAGTTAAACTACTTTTCATTACTAAATTTCTGCCAATATTGTCCCAATTAGGCAGTGGTCATAATTGTTCAGGGTCATTGGCTAAATCCAGTTCCTGGGGCATGCCCTAGTAACACAGATATTCCAGTGACTCATGGGCAAACCTTTGCTTTTGCAGAATTCACTGTGCCCTCCTCCCCCAACCATGCCAACAGGGAGTCAGCATATCAAGATCTCTGACAATAATGCAGTGCACAGAACCTTGAGGATGAGTGTTTGAGACAGTTCTACTTCTACTGGAACAAATGGCTCCAGGGATCGCAAATATTTAACCCACCATGCCACCCACACCACTGTAGCCCAGCTGCCAACCTCTTCTGCTCCTCTGAGTACCTACTCTCTCATTTTCTTTTTAAATCAAAATTTTCTCTAGAAAAGTGGCTGTTTTTAGATGCTCTCCCACTCCTATCGCTGCTAATCTCTCCTATGCTTTTCCCCACCCAAGCCACTTTTGGTAGGAGGCATTAAGCTGAGGGCAGAAGGGAAGTTAACACAGTGAAGCAAGAAATTTATGGAACCTACAGAAACCATAACTCTGCATTGCTCCAAGATCCAGTGTTAGATCAAACATCATAAATTACTGTATGAAGACACGTCTGTCTGAGAAAAGAAAAGATCCCTTTGTGCTCATAGTGCTGCTATGCCATGGGGGTTATTAACCCATCCACAAAAAGGGGTAATGATATTTGCCTAACCTCCATAGGGGGCGGGAGAAGGCTTCAAGAAACAGGAGCAATGAGGTGCACAGTATTACTGAAGCTGCTTAGGAGAAGTGAGGGGAATCAAGGTCCAAGGAACAAACAACTTGCCTGGCTGGTACAGAGCTGAGGTCTGTCTAGGGCAGTGCCTGGTCTCCAGCAGCAGCTAGCAGCAGGCACTATAGCAGAATGTATAAGAACACTGTGTAGTAACTGCTACGATCTGCTCCTACATTACGCCTCATCAGGTGCACCTACACAAGAAGTTTATTGAGGAGCTAACTAATTAGCTCCACCATAAAGTCTCAGCGTCTACATGCGCATCCCTATTAGGCTGCACGAGATTAACTCTGCCATAGGTTAGTACTTGTAAACACAAGTACTATCCTAGGGTGGCATTCTTTAGTGCACAACAACGTATGTGTAGATGCTGATGGGGCTAGCTGGGGCATGAGGGTGTTGCAGTACAGGGGCTAACTGATGGCTAGCCCTGCACTGTAGCACCCTTGTGTCCCAGCCAGCCCCTCCGCAGCATGTTGAGCTGAGCTGGAACAGCCCCCCCAGCCTGGCAGACTGACACCCAGAACCCCCTTCCAGATGGGACTGCTCCAACCCAGCTGTGGTCAATGTGCTGTGGTCTCAGGTGCATGTGTAAATGTGGCATCCAGGAGGAATATATTATATGTGCCAGAGTTCACTGCATCACATTAATTACGTATTTAGATGTGCCCATCCTGTTTTAAACCCTAAAGTCAAAGGGCTCCATGTCCCTGCCTGTATTTGCTATCACTTGTGATAATAACTCTGCAGAGGAATATCCAAACCCTTTTGCAACCTGAGATTTTGGCCTCAGTGATTTGCAGGGGCAAGGAGTTCCCCAGTTTAACTGTGTGTTCTGTGAAAACCATTTCCGTTTCTTACTGCTAAATTTCCCTGAGGAATTCTGAGCCTTTTGACTCCTAGCACTGTCCTGTTGCTGTCTGGTGGGATTCAGCAGGGAAAAGAGCAGCCGTCCCTGTCTTTCATTAATGCATTTGTAAAGTGGCTCTTGTGTGTCTGCAGTAATTTAGGGAACTAAGCAGTTGAGAATGTAGCTGAGCTGCCATGCAGATATGTGCAATTGAAACCTTAGCTAAACTCTTTATGTGCTTAGCAAGAAAATGCCATGCAAAATGTACCATGCATGCATAAGCCCTGATTTTCAATGGAGCAACTCAAAACTAATTTTCACTGGAATATTTTAATGTACTTCCGACTGAGGGCTATTTCCTACCAAATTTCAGCTTCCTGGCCTTGTTGGTGCTATTAAAAAAGAGAGACTCCAAGGGTATTTTAGCTTTAGAACAGTGAATATATGGATTTTTCCACCTTCCCACAAACTGGTTTTGTTTAAAATTGAAATGAATACAAAATCACCTTTAGGCAGAGCCCACTCTTAGAAATTTTCAACTTGAAAGGAGAGAAAAAATTCTCATAAAGGTTAAAGTCACCCTAAGCAGAAGCTTAGAATAGAAACCGTCCTGCAGCCTTAACTTCCAATGGTCATCCGGATTCCCTCTAGCATGTCAGCACTTTCTTTCAGGTAACATTGTGACTGCTAAAACAGGCTTCAACATGACACTGACCCTGATGACTTAGGTACGTGCATCATTGTACTTGGGCTCTGAGTTTTTCATCCAAAACAACAGCCACTGCCCAATCTATAGTGAGGCTGCTTGGAACTTAAATGGTCCATGTGTACTTCCCCACCCTGCCCTCCGTAATGGCTGATTCACACTGAAGAGGCAGGGTGGATCTGGCAAAACTACCTTAGTTGTGTGGGACTAAACAGTAGCTAAATTTCAACTGTAATGGCAGGGCAGCTCCCATTCCCTTAGGATATCCTGCAGTGGGGGCAGGGACCAAGTAAGAAGGCTGAGGAGGAAAAGGACAGGGACCACGATGAGCCTGACCTTACCAGCTGAAGGGAGCCAAGGGGACTTCTCTATGTGCAGAGGTCAGAGAAGCTCCAGCCAGGCAGCACTCACTAGCCCACACATGAGACTCTCCAGTGGAGACTGCGTCTGGTAACAGGGAGCCAAGGGCCCTGGTGCTTTAGGAGAATGGAGCAGGCTAAGCTAGCTGTGTGGGGCTGTGGCAAAGGAGCACAAGCTGGCACCTATAAAAGGGAAACTCCTGCATGTAGCTGGGGAGTCACATGATAGGAAGGGAGCAGGGTATTGAGGCATACAACGCCAAGGCCTGAGCCAGAAGAGGCAGTCTGGCTTTGGTGCTGGAGGGAGAAGAGCTCCTAGGGAAGAGACTGAAGAAAACAGGACCACAGACACCTAAGCTACCCATGAGAGCAAGAGCAAAACAGCTAAGGGGGAAATACAGCTTGTGGTGGGGTATTGATCCAGAGTGAGGAAGAACTTTTAGTGAAGCAGTTTGCTTATATTTGTTATGCTTACATTTCAGACCAGAGGACCACGTTGGGGCATCGACACCTACACACTCAAATGGGTCACTAACTGGCTGGAGGGCCGCACCCGGAGAGTGGTGGTGGATGGGTCCTATTCGACCTGGAGAGATGTGGGCAGTGGGGTCCTGCAGGGCTCGGTCCTTGGGCCCACACTGTTCAACATCTTCTTCA
>NW_017728997.1:50785866-50794020 GCF_001723915.1 Gavialis gangeticus | reverse complement strand
CACTTCAAGAGGGATGTGGACAACATGGAGAGGGTCCAGAGGAGACCACTCGCATGATCAGGGGGCAGCAGGGCAGGCCCTACAAGGAGAGGCGACGGTACCTGAACCTGTTCAGCCTCCACAAGAGAAGGCTGAGGGGGATCTAGTGGCCTGTTACAAACTAGTCAGAGGGGACCAGCAGGCATTGGGGGAGTCCCTGTTCCCCTGAGCACTGCCAGGAGTGACAAGAAATAACGGTCACAAGCTGGCAGAGGGTAGATTCAGACTAGACATCAGGAGGCATCACTTCACAGTCAGGACGGCTAGGATCTGGAACCAACTTCCAAGAGAAGTGGTGCTGGCTCCTACCCTGGGAGTCTTTAAAAGGAGGCTGGATGAATACCTTGCTGGGGTTGTTTGACCCCAGTACTCTTTCCTGCCATGGCAGGGGGTCGGATTTGATGATCTGCTCAGGTGCCTTCTGACCCTACCAACTATGAAACTATGAACCTATGTTTATGGGGGCAGTTTGGAGACCACAAGGGTGCCTAAGAGGCACCCAGTATACAGCTTCCTAGTGAGGGTTAGGACTCCAGGGGTGGAGTAGCACGCAAACGGCCTGGTGACAGTGGGGGACCCCAGGAGTGGAGCAGTGCACAAGCTGCCTAGGGTCTGGGATCCTGAGGACTGCCATGTGAGACCAGGGACCCAGAGCCTGAGAAACACGAGACTGAGGCCAGAGGCCTAGAGCACATGAGTGTGATATGGAGCTGGGGCCCAGAAGCTGAGGCCCAGGACAGCGGACCTTGGGCTGGGGGTCCCAGCTAGAGGAAAGGGGATGAAGGCAGAAGCCCCAACAAAGGTTTGAGGCTTGAGGGGCCAAGTGAGGAGTCAGAGCCAGCCTTTCCCCCTCAAACACAGACTCACATCTGTGAGACACAAGCATAACTGTGGGGGTGGCTGGATGTCACAATTATTGCTCCAAAGGCACAACTAAAAGGCAAGTCTGAACGCTAGGGGGGGTCAGAAGCCAGCTGGATCGCCTGAACCTGTCACACAGGGCACATCTGCACAAGATGCTTTACTGCACAGCTGATTAATTAGCTCCATGTAAAGCATCACCATCTACAAGTGTGGCGCTATTAAACCAGAGTAGACTAACTAACTATGCTGTAGGACGGTATTGCCAGACATAAGTACTGTCCTATGGTGTAGTTATTTAATGTACGTGTAGATGGTGACAAGTCTGGCTGTGGCATGAGGGTGCTACAGTGTAGGGACTGCCTGCTGCCTAGCCCCACACTATAGCACCTCGCACCCCAGCTAGCCCCTGCAGCATTACAAGGTAATGCATTACAGCACAGGGCAGAGCAGCTGTGGCCTGGCAGGCTGATCCCCCTGGACTCCCTGCCAGCTGGGGAGCAATAAACTCCAGTGCAAACCATGGGAGCAATAAACTCCAGTGCAAACCATGCTGGAGTTTGTCTCTCACTAATTTAATGTGTAGACGCACCCAGTGTCACTGTCAATGGTATTGAATCAGAGGATTAAACCCACTAACACAGGGCTCCTTCTCCTTATGCATGTGGTCTGACTCCACTGTCAATGCAGTCCCTCTATAGCAGTGTCCTGAGGGACTCTCCCATCCATTCTCATGTCCCTTTCCTATGGCCTCCAGATTTATGGGGCTGGAGCTGGCCCCCAGCCAGGTAGAGCCAGGCCACACCCCTCCAGCAAGTGATTAGGGATTTAATTAAAAGTGACACAGTAAATAAAAAACATATAAAATGTAATTTGTGTGTGCAGTGATGGGTGACTACGGAGGGAGTTTTATTAAATGTTTTAATTAGCGTGCCAAGCAGCGATAGTGCCCCTCCAGTGCCTCTGCACTGAGCTCCCCCAGCACCAGGCAGGGACAGGGACTAACACACAAATCAGATCTGCCACACTGAGGGGAGCTGTTTGTTCCTCAGGATCCCATTACCCTTCCCTGTTGTGTATGCACAAGCACACATGCCCATGTGCACACATACATGCATGCACTTCTCACATCTCTCAGGAAAGCCTTTGCTGCTTTCCATCACCCATCTTCCTAAACAAGGGGGTACTTCTACCTGGGAGCTGCTGCATCACAATTAAGGGAACAGGAAGGGAGACTGAGGAAGCCGATGCATGAGTCTTGCATTACCAACCAGGATGCACGACAGCCCTGTCAGCTCCCCCAAGGCTTACAGGTCTAAAGCTCTCCATTCACCTGATCATCCCCTAGAGATAACCAGCAAAATCCCTGCATTACAGACAGGGATAATGAGGTGCAAAGAAGGGAACTGAAAAGCAGAGATGCTCTCTGGATCAGCTTCATGTCCATCCATGGAAAAGCACTTTCCTGTTGTGGCCAGGGGCCATCTAATGCAAAGGAGACGTGTGCTGTGCCAGTATTCCCACCGTTTGCATGCTCACTGAATCTTGCATTCAAAAGCTGCACAGAAAATAGAGCCCAGATCCTGGGACCTGAGTGTTCCCCCCTTCCAACTTGCTTGCCTGCCTGCTCTGGGAGAGGACAGACCAAGAAGAGAAAATGGCAGTCCAGTCCAGGAAAGGACAGGCACAGGAGCTCCTACCTGAGCACTGCTGGCAGCAGGGGACGGCATGGAACTGGGTGTTTTCAAAAAGGAAGCAAAATCTCTCGGGTTTCTACATGTCTGCTCTGTGTTGCAGCCCTGTTGCCTGTGGGCGCTTTGGAAGCTGATAAACTCCAGCCAGGCCTCCCCACAGACACTTCCTTCTCATGACAAGGAAAAATCTGACAGGTCAAATTTGGCAAATCTTTTCAGATACACAAATGGTGGCAAAACATTTGAAGGGTTCAAAATGATCCATTTCAGCCTTTCCTGAAAGAGCTGTGCTGTCTCAGAGGAGCCAAAGCAATGGATGTTTCTGAGTGAAACTTTCTGACCTTTTGCTTAAACACTGCATTTTTCATTTCAAAATTGGCCTTATAAAAAAAAGGGTTTCAGGAAGGGTTAAATAGCCCCAAAACACAGCAGGAGTTTAGTTTGGGTCAAACAGAACATTCTGGGTTGAACCAAAATGAAATTTTCTTATTTTTCTTCATTTTGTCCAAAAAATGCCAACATCCCTCTTTCAGTTTGACACAAACCCACCACTGAATCCAGATTCCTCCCAGCCCCGCACAGGGTGTCTGCCCTTACCTGTGCCAATGAGACTCACAGTCCTGCTAAACTCTCTGCTGAACAGGGACACCTAGGCTACAGCAACAGCCAGACATGGCCTCCTACAGCCCAGCTGGTGGACCTAGGTTCAATGCTTGTTCCAGATCCCTCTCTTGAGGTTCCCCTCTCTCCCCTTACCCCAGAGTTTCCCCTCTGTTCAGCCAAAGTCTCCAGCACTTTCCTCTCTGTTTCCCTACGCAGGTGTAGACAGATGCCTACTGGGTTTCTCAAAGAGGAGGGGCGGAGTGCTCAGGTTCAGTTACCCCCATGGCAAACACCAGTGCCCAGTGGTTAAGCCTGGGCAGCCTGAAGCATGACTGCTAGGGGCTGGCATTGTAGTCTGGCTGACATGCCTCACTCCTGGCTGGATTGGCCCAGATGGGAAGGCTGAGTTCTCCAGAGAGCTCCAAGTGAGTCCCTTAGCACCAGCCTGTTCCTTGGACTCACCCATAACATTTGCCTTTTTAAGATGAACATAGAACACCAATCAGAGAACCTTTCCACTTGCTATTTTCACTGCTTCCTTTTCCTGGAACTATTTTTTCAGACTGGAGAAACCCACACAAAAGGGTTTGGAGATTTGGAGGAAAAAAAGTTTGTAATTAATGAGCCAGTTCTGATTGTTTCTAATTTTGCAGCTCCCTGGAGTGGGCACTGCTCTTTTAATTCTAACACCATCGTGGCTGTGCTGGTTGTGAGTCTGTGCTTCCAACCAAAGTTCACTTATTTTGACTCCCCTCTGCCTTTAATGCTTTGCTTGCTGGAATGGATGTCCAGAGTTTGTGACCAATGTGTTTGTATAGGAGCGTTCATCTGGGAAGATCTTGGGAAATGTCTCTCTAAGTTGAAAGTAAAGTTCTTCAACTTCTTCCATCCATAGCCCAAGTGGAAATATGGGCATTTTGATATGTGGTAGCTGATTCACTGTGTTGTTCTGATCATAAGCTTCCATGTAAGCTGACCTGACATTTCCATGTTCAGTTTTAGGAAAAACAGCTTTCCCCCTTAACATAAGTTAATAACTACAAATAAAGACCTTAAGCTGTTGTTTCTCTTACAGAATCCCACAGGAGAATCAAGTAACCACAGAAAGAACCAAAGTGTTAACAGTACTAAAAATACTAAAATAAAAACTGCACTGAAAAACATTTCTGCCTTGCTATTGTTATTGCATGCACAAAAATCTGCAAGTCCAGAGGTCAAGATTGTTGATTAGCAGATTGACCCCATGTATGAGCTGAGTGTGATCTTTGTAATTCTTTCTGAAGAAAATAAAAGGTACTTCTAATCAGAACAACACAATATACGTCTTGATTTCTGAATCCACTAATACTGGCCATTATCCCCATGATTCTGGGCTCTTCAGTGAACAGTCATCTTTTAACCAATCTCGTGTTAAAGCCTTGTGGGAGAAGTAGGAGCAGCTCCTTGAGCTGGGGATGTGACAGGAAATGGGACATCCTGCAATAGCCGCTGTGGCAGGTATAGCTGTGGTGTTCTTTCCCTGAAGCATGGTGTGCGGTATAACAGCACTCAGGAGCAGGGCACCTAGTTGGGAAGGGCCCTGTTGAACAGCCCAGACTGAGGTCTGGATTTGAATCTCCCTCAGGTCAGGGCATTCTAAGCACACAGGAAACCTTCTCTGGACCCGGGCAGGCATTTCTCAGGGGATGTATTATGGTATTTAGGCATATAAGAAACGTTGTTTCTGAACCGACTGAAGCAGAAGCTGCTCAAGGAGGGTCAAATGGCAGCTTCCTATAGAGGTCTGTCTAGAGCAGGGGTTCTCAATCTTTTTAGACTCAACCTCTCCCTTGGAAAATGCCAGCTTGTAGCTTTTCTTTCATTTTTGACTATGGAAAAATACTAGAACAATGTTTCTGTTGCAAAGAACTCGGAGGCTAGGGGCAGAAGTTACACATACACAGGCGTAAGTGATCAGAAACTGGTTTAAATCTATAACAGAACAGAAGCTCAGTACACATAAACCAGTTTCAAAATGGCTGAAACTGGTTTAAGATAAATCTGGTTGATTGTAGTATCAGACTTAACTGATTTGGATCAAACAGGTTTATTGAACTTCTGTCCCAGACCTCTTCCTGGTTCAAGCTAAATCACAGTCCCCCAGCATGCTTTCCAGCCCTGTGCTGGCTTGTGCTGTCTGCTCCAGAGAGCAGGGCTGGCTTCATCCCTCTGCTCCCTAGCTGGAGCAGTGAGAGCTGCCTGACACGGGGGGTAGGGCAAGCCTGGCTGGGGATGCAGCCCAGTTTACAGGGGTAGGACTCCCCCCACTCCACAGGCAAACCCTGTTTGTTCACTTCTCTATCAATTTAATCTGTGCAATTTAGACTAACCTGAAAAGACTGAATCAATTTAGCCTCAGGCTTTTTGACTGTCTGTACGTAGCCAAAAAATCCACAACAGGTCTGAATATTTTTCACACTCTGGATTCCTATTGGAAATTCCTGGGTTTATCTTGTGAATCGTCTGTAGGTGTTTGCACACTGATTAGTGCTAATACTGGGCTTCACTCTGTAGCACCCTTAAAAGGATCTCACAGCAATTCAGGGCACTATGGCACCCTGGTTAAGAATCAATGGTGCCCCACTGTATACAGAACCTGGTATGCTCACTCACAGCTCACTATGGCCTAAACCAAATAACTAAACTTAGTCCCCACCAACCCAGCCCCTCCTCCCTCGCACCCTTCAAGCCTGATGTCTCTCCCTGTGTCTATCTTGCCAGACATTTGTGACCCAGCCCTTCAACCAGTCCAACCACCAGTGGCAAAAGTCTTCCCTCCCTGCTGCTTTAAGTAGGTCATTCCCCAGCCCTCATCTCTCTCTTCTGCTAACCCCTGCAAAGTCCTGCACAGAACACACTTCCTCTCAGCCACTTGCCTGCACTGCTGGAGTCTGCTTCTCTACAGCCTGATTTTATACTGGTTGAGGAGCTGGTTCATTTCTGACCAGGCTGCTGGGCTGGGCTCAACTGGACTCTTGGCAAACTATTAAGCAACTGACAATGGGTGCATCTTCACATGCTATTAGTTGGAGTTTATTGCTCCCAGGTGCCACATTTGCATGTGTGCTCAGGACCATAGCACATTCAGCCAGGGCAGGGGTTCAGCCTTGCCAACCCAGGCTCTCTGGCCTAGCTCAATGTGCTGCAGACGGGCTGGTTGGAGCATGAGGGTGCTCCAGTGCAGGGCTAGCCACCCTCATGTCCCATCCAGCCCTGTCAATGTCAGCAGAATGCTGCTGCAGGATAGCACTTGTATGTACAAGTACTAACCTGTGGTGGAGTTAATTAGTTTCGTGCAACCTAATAGGGCAGCACATGTAGACACTGGGACTATTGCAGAGCTAATTGGCAGCTCCGCAGTAAACATCTCACATACATGCGTCCAGAGTGGCATAAATGTCACAGCTCCTAGGTGGAGCTTGGCTCACCATGTCCTTTGTGCTGCCCATGGAAGGGATCTCTACCTACATGCAGCTCCTTTGCAGGTACAAGTAAGGACATTGCCCTGAATAACCAGAGGGGGGCGCTAAGACTCTCACTTTCTTTTCTCTGCTCCCCAGAAAAATTGTTGTTTTGACAGCATGCATCCCTAAGAGACCCCAGGGAATGAGACAGAGACTAGGTGGCTCCTGCAGAGAAGCCACCTTACTCATATAGTCAGAGGTGTATGAGTTCCTTTCTCATTCGTTCCTTGCTGCAGCAAAAACTGGGTCCTCTGTGCCTTTTGTAATTTTTTCCCTTTCATGTTTAAAAGACCATAAGACCATGGCTTCAGTCACTCTAAGGTGATGATCCTATAGATATGTAAAACGTTCTAGCACAACCAGCTTTTGAGATTCAAAAGGCATTCTTCTGTGTCCTGCTGGACCTGCCACACCAATCCCTTTTGTGACTATACAACCAACTGGTAAGCATCACCTCTGCACCCAGCTCCTGGGGGCAGGAGACTAGTTCATGCATGCTCAAGGCACCAAGCCATGGACCTTCAGTGCAATCTGCAGCAGTTCCTGCCTTTTGCCATGGAGGTCCCTGGTTTGCTCCCCAGTTCAACAGCCAGGGCAGTGGCCACCTCATCCCCCAATGCCCAGTTCTGGCAGGAGCCCCCTGTTGTGGTGACAAACTGCAATTTGCTTGGCTCTGGGGAAGCCATGCTAGGTCCCAGATGGTTGCTCTGAGCCCAGCTTCCTACTCCCATACCCAGTGCTTCAGGGATGTTTGAAAAGAGCCCCCTGCAATACCATACTTTACTGGCAGTTGAGCTCTGGACTTTTCCCATCTCTCCACTTGGGGCTAACAGGGTCCTGCCTCAGATACTTAACAGTCAAAGGCCAATGACAACACCCTTGATGGGGCAGTGGCTAACTGCAGGACCATGTACCAGGCTGGGTCTCAGTGTCCAGAAAATGGGCAATGGGGACTTGGGCATCTTCTAATGCAATGATTCTCAACCAGGGTGATGGGGAACGCTGGAGTGCCAGGAGATCCTTTGAAGGGTGCCTAAGGTGCGAGGAGATAAGTGAGGTGTGAGGAGATAAGTTGATAAGCTGAGCAAATAAGTACCAGGCACAGGCTTGTTCCTGCCTGGACAATTCCCAATCCTTACTTCCTGGCCCTTCTGCAAGGAGGTAAGCACTGTTAATATACAATAATTTCTGAAATGGGGTGCCACTCAATTCACAAAAGTTATGGAGGGGTGCCTCAAGACCAGTGAGGAGTGCTTCACGTCCAAGAAGGTTGAGAACTAGAGGTGCATTTTCAGTCCCATATAGGAATGGCACTGATATAAAGAAAATTGGCTGTATTGGAAATCGGCTTTTTTTGCCTGATGTGGCTGATAACGTGCTGATAAATGCCCTGTGCACAGCTGCAGCACAGCACATAAGCAATGAGGAGCACAGCCTGGCAGCTTGGAGAGCTG
>NW_017728997.1:50779665-50785831 GCF_001723915.1 Gavialis gangeticus | reverse complement strand
AGGGCTGCATCAGGCTGTTCCTGGAGGGGGCTGGACCGAACTGTGCTTGGGGCAGGTGGCAGCAGCACTAGGAGGGGGCTGGGGGTGGGGCTGCAGCCACTCCAAAGTTTGCTGTAGCCCTGCTCCCAGTGCTACTGCCACCTTCCTGGAGTGTAGCCTGGCCCAGCCCCCACCGCCCTGTGCAGATTCAGGGGCATACACTGTCTATGCCTTCCCAGGATGTGCGCAGCAGCAGGAGCTGCCCCCTCCCCCCTCCCCACGCCCCCCAAATGATTGCAGCTCTGTCCTGCACCTGCCCTGCCCCAGCTGGGTAGTGCCTACGCTAACCCCACTCCCTTCCTCACTGCAGGGGCCTTGATCTGCCCCGCCCCATGCCTCTTCCCTCTCCTCCCCTTCCACCACAACAGACTTACCAGCCAGACACTGCTCTTCAAGCTCCTGAGCTTCGTATTGGAAATCAGATTGGTATCGGCCAATATGCCTCTTTAAAAATCGGCTATCGGTATCAGCCCCAAAAATCTCTGTTGGTGCACCCCTACTGAGAACCACTCTTCTAGTGTCATTTGCTTATTTATACTCTGAGCAGGAGTCACATTGATCTTCCCCCAAGCAGGTCATGCTGGGTGGTGCCCACACCCCTCACATACCCCTCACAGCCCTCCATACAGGTACCACCTCCCTCTGTTCCTACCTGAGTCAATCTGCAAGCACCTAGTAGGAACCTTCTCTCCTCCCTCTGAATGCTGACAGTGTCCAAACACATTGAGCTCTCTCAGCTTCTAACTCAGGACACCCTACTGGAAAGCTCCTGACATAGTGCATATTCTCCTGCCGCTCCCAATGCTTTTGCTCCTTAAGATGCAATCTTCTTCCCCAAGGACATTCTCAATCTCACCATCCATCTCCCTACCCTAACACGTCCCTCCCTCACCCCCTCCAAGCCTCATCCCTTTCCAGCCATTGTTTCTCTGAACTGTCCGAGGGTAAGCTAATTTCCACTTGGATTTTGCTCTACAGCTGAGTATGGTGATATATGTGGCTCTGGCAGGGCATCCGCGACTGTGCCATGTGAAGAGCAGGGGGTTGGAAATCATGAATATTTCATCCTGCTCACCCACCCTTCACTCTGCTCCCTCCCTCCTCCCCCCAATCTCATGATTTGCTTCATTAGCTGCTCGGCCTGTGCTAGCTGGGTAATAAAACTAATTGCAATTTCTAATCCACTGATGCCAATGCAATAAAATTGTTCCACCAATGTGGTTCTGTGTGTGTACATGCTGGTAACAAGTCTGTATATCAGCGCTTGATGGAAAGCATAGTTAGAAATGGCACTGGGAGTTGGACTCCAATCACAGGCTAGACAGCTATTTGTGAGCCCTCAACACATCTGATGAGAGACTCTTGGAGGAGCCTGTGATTGTGTCTGCCTGTATGCACACATATTTGTACCACACATGAGACTCCCAAATCTGGGAAACGTCTGCGTTTCTTGTTCATTGTTCTCAAGGAAGGGAAAGCAAGGGAATTCCCTGAGCGCACACATAAAATTACAGCGGGGTTTAATCAGGACCCACAGATCTAATGCATGAACTTCCCCTACCTGCAGTACAGGATGAACATACCTTGCTTGGTGCTGATGCCAGCTCACTAATTTCTACTGAGGAGCAGTCACTAGAGGGAGACACAGGCCCATGGTCTTCCAGTGCATACATAGCAGAGGGCCTGAGTGGGGTGGGATGCAACCTAGGTTCAGTCATTGTGTGACCTTCATAGTGCACATGGTGCCGTGCCCATTTGTACTGCACATTTTTATTCTGTCTGCCTTTCTGTCTACATCCATGCTGCCAGGGGCAGATCCACGATTTTCCAAAGTGGGGTGTGGGACCAGCAACCCACAGTGCAAAGGTGGCTGCACCCCATGCTCCCAGGCTCTTCTGCTTCAATCAGCACATGCACATCATGCCATGGGAGCCTCTGGTGACTTTTCTAAAGCCCCTAAAGCAGACAGAAATCCTCCCTCCTTTCCCCTTCCTACTCAGAAGCATGCTTCTCTTCCTCCTCTTCCCCCTCTCCCCAGCCTGACTGCTGTTGCTGCTTTCTTCACTGTTTTGGGACAGGAAGCTCCAGAGTAAGCCAAGTAGAACAAGTGTTGGGCTCATCTGGAGAAGGGGACAGTGGCAATAGGGCAAATAGAGAGTAGTTCCCAGAACCCAGCCTGGTCCTACAGCAGATGCAGGGAAAGGGGGTACTCATCCATCCCTGCTGCCATTGCCTACTCTGTTGAGCCAAGCCCCTGCACAGCAGGAAGTAATGGCTCTGGTGCTTCACCTGGGACAGTGGGGAAAGGAAGGTGAGGGTTCAGGGGAAGGGCCAGGGAGGAGATGTGCCTTTAAGCAGGAGGCAGAAGGGAGGGAGGATTTTCACCTGCTTTAGAGACTTTAAAACATCTCAAGAGGCTCCCATGGTGCAATCCAATCCCAAAGGGGGGTGCAGCTGTGCCACTGCACCCCCATGGATCCACCTCTGTCTGCTGCTAATTGTCTCTGCAGTGTGGTTGCCTCTAGCCATCCCCATGAGGCCTCTTCCTGTTCATGGGCAGTAAGTTCATCTACAGTAGAGAGGTATGCAGTGTATTGCTGTGCTGTGGTTACCACCAAAACAGGCAATGGGAAGACAAAGATGAGAGAACCACAAAGCTTTGATTCAGGACTCCTGCTGGGCTCAGGTGATAAGCATTCAAGGGAATTGCCACTGCTGGGTTGCAGGACTTGGTAAGCAAAAACCAGAGTGGCTGGGTGCTGTTCTGTGGCCAGGTTCCATTCCTGGATGCTGGAATGAGCTCAGAAAGCTAGACTTCACTATGAAAAGAACATGCAAAGGGTGGATTTAGAACCAGACACGCTCCTGCTCTGGTCTGGCTCCAGTTGAGGATCTGAGGCATCATGGCAAGTCCCTCTCATTCTTAGACAATGCCCATGGCTTCTCTCATGGAATATAAAACAACCAAAGCAGTGAGCCAGTTCAGAGTTGGACAACCTTGTCTTCTGGGCAGGAAGGGGCCTTGGTGGGAAGGCCTTCCCACACCGAACCAGTGTGGCTGTCATCTTCTTTAAGCTAGCTCAGGGAGCCGTGTTACAGGGGCTCGTCCCTCCTCACTCACTATCCAGGAGGGAATCCTACTAGGCACCAGTATAAAACTCTCAAAGCACAGACCCCTAAGTTAGAGCCTAAGTAAATTCACGTTAATCCCTATGAGAACTGCAGACCTTGCTCCTGGACTAGTTACATGATGTCAGCTTTCCCAGGCTATTTCCAGATCCAGCTCTCCTGGCTACTGCTTATATCTGCCAACTTCAGGCAGCTGAGCTGCAAGGAACATTTCTCACTTAAGCTGATTCAGTATAATACACCTCTAGGTACTGTCAACAGCATTAGGAACCAGCACCCATTTGCAACCACACCATTTCTCCTGCTGCTTTGTAAAATGCCATGGACTCACTGACAAAGATGCTTGCTCATCATTATGGGGCCTAAGCCAGGCTTCTCATCTCTCTAGGCATGGGGGTGCCACAGTCTCCTTTGTGCTGTGTCCCATCACACTGAGATCATGGGTTCTTGGAAGATGTTGCTTCCCATTACCTCAGGCTGACTTGGTCTGTACCTACCATAAGGACACAGGAGCTAGCATACTAGCTCAAACCCAGGTACAGTCTAAGTCTGGTGTCTTGACAATGGCTAGACTAGATGCCGCAGAGGAAAAATGCAAGAAACTGCACACTGAAAAACTGTGGCATATCCTCTCCACAGAGGAAATGATTGCCTAGAGGTGAGATCAATCTCATGTCTCCCAGTGAAAAGGCAGGTCCAGCTGCTCCTGGTAGCAGTAGCGGTAGCAGCAGTCTCTTTGGGAGCTAATGAGAATGAATGAGGTTGCTTTGCAGCACTGAGCCATACAGGGACCAGGCACTAATTGGGCTCTGGACAGGCAGCTGTGCTAAGAGGTTCTGAAAACATCCAGAACATATCTCCTCCCTCCCCAGATGGTGAGCTTCTTGGCAATGTTTAAAGAGTCCTGATGTGGCAGGTCTGAAAGGGCAAGCACTTGCCCGCCTTGATGCAACCTATGGTAGGTGCAGACACACTGCCTGTGAGGCTGGTTAATGCTTGATAACCAATGGATCTTGTCGTCCCAATGGGCCTGACTGGGATCATACCCTTGTGTGTACACACACACACACACACACACACACACACACACACACACACACACTCCTTAGCTTCCTGATCTACACACACACACAGACACACACACACACTCCTTAGCTTCCTGATCTACACACACACACAGACACACACACACATGCCCCCTTAGCTTCCTGATCTACCCCTACAGCACAGGGACCAGTGAAGCTTGAATAGACAATGTGTGAGAGCTCCCCATCTCAAGGCACTCACAACAAGTATTGCAGCCAAGCAGCCCTGACATCATTTCTAGCCACGAGTATAGTTAGGTCTGTATGATTTTGCCACAATAACTTTAGTGCAGTACTGTTGGAAAAATTCATAAAGAGAGCTAACCAGTAACCTCCTGGCTGTTTCCCTGCTGTGGATCGCTGCCTTGTGGGAGCTGTCATGTAGAGGGTTAATGCTCCATATTTTCTGATATGTCAGCACCTCTGATTCAACTTTATCTCCCATGATCCTAATTGTTCTGCTCACTAAGTGGCTGAGTGCCTCAGTAGAGTCATGGAGTTTCTTAAAATGAATCTTTTCAGCTTGCCATGACAAAACCATAGCCGTAACTATAGGGACTGCAGTGCCAATGACTCATTTAATGCCCTTCCTTGACTTTGATGGTGGCCAACACCTGTACCTGTACCATGTACCTAACTGTGCTATTGTGATTCCTAAGGAGAACTGAGAGCACCTGGAGGTGCCAAGAGGCAGTAAAGGTGATCAAGGTTCTGTGAAAATGGGATGACATGCTTCCCTTTCCAGTACCTGAAACTAGTATGCTCAGTTCCATAGCAGAGAACAGAAGGTGGCTCTGTTTGCTGCCTCCTTGATTTCCCACTCCTTGCAATTCAGGCCACCTTTTGTCCAACAACAATGGGACAGGACAGACTGGGGCTGCTGGATCCTTCTCTTGTACCCATGACCACAGTCCTATCCCTACCCAGTCTCCTAAGAAGCAAGCTACAGGAAGACTGCAGTGGCCTCTGAAGAATTCAGGCTAACGGTAAAAGATTTTAAAGATTGAGGAAGTGTGCCTGGGATAAGGGTAGAACAGATACAGCAGCATTATGATAGGGAAGGCTTTAGGGCCCATGCATGGTGAACTCAATATGGACATGGAAAAAAATGATTCCTCCACTGTTTGAATGTGAATAGCAATGCAACATCCATTAACCAATCACAAACTGTCATGCCAGAAAGGGAACAACTTCCCACCAAGGAACCATCCATCATTATCAGCATGGGGAGAAACTCCCCATGATGAAGTATGTGGCTTTAGGGGGAAAGATAGACAGATGCCATGGAGTCTCCCAAGGACCAACCCTCCCATCACAACAGTAACAGAGGCAACACAGTGTCCCAGGCATGGCAACCTGATGTCTTTAGTGTCTAAGAGTCCAAACTACATTTGGGTGCTGACCTGCAGTGTCCAGAGGCAGATAGGATCTCTGTTAGTCTTTATTGAGGTTGGATCCAGGCTCTTTTGAAGCCCCTGTTCCCTCATGGTAACATGCATTTGTTCTTTGACCAGAGGCTTTGCAGAGGCAAGGCGCTTACTACATTTTCCGCAGGCCGTGCCATAGAATTGCATTTATGAAAAATTTGTGCAGTTGCTCAAAACCTTTGCATTCACATCAGCCTGTTGAGCCCCCAGGCCCCAAACTACTGTAGTTACAAGCTGGTGGTTGTTTATCATAAGTCAATAGCTCCAGTGAGAAAATAATCAAGGGAGAAAGATAACACAAAAGCGGGGGAGGAAAGCACTAGAAGCAGCATCTTGTTTCCTCCCTCAAGATCTTTATATGAAGATTGGGTGGCCTTGTCTAAAAGATACACTCTAGCGCAACCTCCGATTTCTTTGCCTCTGTCTTCCTAAGTAGGGACCAGAACAGCCACCTCCCTGCTGGGCCCCCCTCGGGCCCCAGGGGAG
>NW_017728997.1:50764760-50778687 GCF_001723915.1 Gavialis gangeticus | reverse complement strand
TTTAAGAGGAGGTTAGATGAACACCTTGCTGGGGTCGTTTGACCCCAGTACTCTTTCCTGCCATGGCAGGGGGTCGGACTAGATGATCTGCTCAGGTCCCTTCCGACCCTAGAAACTATGAAACTATGAAACCATGAGTTATGGACTTTACACAGAATTACAGGGGGAAATTCTCTGTGCTATGCAGGGGGTTAGACTATATGACCACAATAATCCCCTGTAGCCTTAAAATCTATGGAAAAGTAGTACTCACAGCCTTTGTAGATGTCCGTAGGTATCTGTACAGCAGCATATGAATAGTTAACCTTGGTTTTAAAGTTTGGATCTTCTGTAAACTCCAGCTTCAGGGAGTTGGACTTCTCCTTTTCATATTCTCCATCAACCTCAGGGTCATCCTAGGAAATCAGACAGAATGCACTTGGTCAACACAGTCCCTCTTGAAAAAGGCACAGTGAGAAGGGCTAGGACAGAGTTGGGGTATCAGCCCACAGCTACTTAGATGTGATGAGAATCCCACAGAAGATCAGCAATCAAACAGTGTGTGTCAGCACCCCACCACACAAGTGGATCTTATCTGGGCAGGCCTCATGGATACAGAAATGCCAGTCTGAATGCTTATGCTGCTACAGAACTGTGCAGCTAACACCCATGGGCTGTCTTACCCACCTCACGATCTAACTACCACCCAGGTATGCACACCAGCTGGTGTGATTATGCACAAACAGTCCTAGGCAATATTAGCTGTGGTGCAGTGACTTAACCTCTCACTGCCCATTTTTTAATCACACCAGGAGACACAGATCCAAAAGGCCCTGTAGAAAAGAAGCGGGGACTTAGTTAAAAACACGGGGTTCTCAGTGGGGAGAGTCACTCAGGATGCTACTGAACCCCAAGTGCATCTCCCAGGGTCAGCTCCATGCCACCTGCATCGTGTATGTGTGTTCTGGTCTCTTCTGGATCTCCAGAGTGATGGGCAGCCACAGCAGTGGGTGTGACAGCTGTTCAGGCACTGTTAACAGTTCAGCCCTGTGGCTTCTTTCTCTTTTGCATGAATGTTACCTGTTACTTTTCACAAGAGAAGGGGGCTTGGTCCGCAGCCTTGGACAGAACTTTCCCTTGCCTACAGCCCAGCTACTTTGCCCCAGGCCATTTATTCCTCCCATGAGCTCCCTCTCACCACAAAAGTTGCTGCAATCATATTGCTTGCCTAACATTTGTAAAGCACCTTAGGGTCCTTTGGGGTGAAAGGCACTACTATAAACATGACATTTGATGTTATTATCACTGCCTGCATCAGAGGAATACAAGTGCTCCAACAGGATTCCACATGAGCTTTCCATACGCAGTTCCCTGCCTGGTTTTCTAAACTGCTGCAGATTCCATCTTATTCCTTACTGCACCGCGGGTGGTGGCAGGCTGAGACCGTAATAGCTGGGAATCCCTCCCTTCCAGCCAGTGCTCCTGCCCTGCTCCCCACATCATCTCCTCCTGAGAAAGGCCAGAACTGGAGTTGCTGGAAGCTTCGCCCATAGCCAGTGTCCCTTTTCTGCTCCCTACAGCGCTGTCCCTGCTGGGACAGGCTGAGACTGGATTAGGTGGGTGTTCCCTCCAGCCAACTCCCCTCCACTAATCCCAGCAGTGGCTGGAGCTTGGAAAGACTGGGGCCACAGCAGCTATCAGATCCCTTCAGCCTCTCCTGTGGTTTCTCTTAGCGTGTGCAGTGAGGTTGGCGAAGGAGCTGGTGGCGCAGAGCCGATCCCTGGCGCATTCCTCAGCTCTGTTTAACCTTGTCTCTCTGTTTTCAGTGGCACGGCAGGTATTAAATCAGACAAAACCAAAAATTAAAAAAAAAAACCCTTGAAAATCAATTAGCAGCAAAAGGCGACTATCAAAGAACAAATTAAAGCGGAGTGCGGCTTAGTGCTCTGTCAACAAGCAATGCAAACAATATTTAATTATGGTGGAGAGATGGCAAATTCCCCACTGCTGGAGCTGGAACATGCACTTGCTCTTTCACACTCTGCTTCCCTCTCCCTGCCTGGCTCCGAATGCTGTATCCTTGGCAATAGAGCTGGACCAAAGGCTTTTTTGTTGTTTATAAGGAGATTTAAGAGGCAAAAATTCTCCCCTGAGAGCCACAGTGTGACCCTGGGCTCCAGTGAGTTGCTGTCCCTGGGCATGTGGGCACGAGGGAACCTGGGCATACCGGAGGTGCAGAGAATCAGAGCTGAGATGGAAGATGAAGATCTTGAAAGCAGGGCTTCATACTTGGGCCCTAGGGAAAGCTAGCAGGGTGCAGGCCTTACTACAGCACTGAGCAAAAGGCTTAGAGGGTGCTCCTGCTAGAGGTGAAGCTGCCAGCCTAGTGACAGGTGCATTTGCCACACCCTAGCAGAACTTGCCAGCCTACTTGGTTAAAAACCACCTACCCTGGGGTGAGGGAAGTACATCTATTAATTGTTAGAGAGAAGGTTCAGGCTGGACATCAGGAGACATTACGTTACCGTTAGGACTGCCAGGCTTTGGATTGGGCTCCCAAGTGAGGGGGTGCTCCCTCCTACCTTGGGGGTCTTCAAGAGGAGGCTGGACAGATATTTGGCTGGGGTGATATGATCCCAGCACCTGTTTCTGCCTGGGGCAGGGATTTGTACCTGACAATCTGTTTAGGTCCCTTCCGACCCTAAGTACTATGATACTATCTATAAGCAGAGAGCAAAGACAGGGGAGAACACAATGAGGAGCTCACTTGGCAAAATGTTTCTCTGTGGAATGACCTCCTCAGCCCCACAAACATCAGTGATGGGTCTCCCTGCCATGTATGCCCCATAAAAATCCTCTCAGTAGAGGCAGAAGGACAAAAGTGAACAGTTGCTCCTGCCCCAGCTGCAGAAGAGGCTCTCATGACTTCTAGCATGGACCATATCTCAACAGAGAGACTGTCTCCAGGACCCCACCGTTCCCTTGGCAATCACAGAGACAGCTGCCCCCTGCCACTGGCAGCACCTACAACATGGAAAAGCAGCTCTAGCAAAGTACTGCATGGGTCTGTCATACAATGGAACAAATATGGCCAGTATCTCAGGAAAGTAGTCATGAGGGGATTTCCTTAGGGTTGGCATCTAGGAGATCTCTTCAGGACAGTTCACCCCTCTCAGGTGCTGATATATCACATAAGTGAGCACATGAGTGGGGGGAAGGGGAGAAATGTGGGGTTGATGGGGCAGGTGGGTCAGGGATGTCATTGCTCATAGGTTTCCTGGTTTTGCTTCTCAAGATCTACACTGCCCCATGCATCTTTCCCCTAAATTCAGAGGGTCCAAAAGCTCATGGCACACTTGAGATTAAGCTGGAATGGAAACTGAGCAGGCCCAGCCTCCAGCCTATCTTCACTGAATCCGACTCAACTCAAACAAACCATCTCAATTACGCTGAAATGCGAACTGCAGGGAAAAGAAGAGAAATGTTCTCCTGATCTGGCTGGAGAGGGAGTGAATTCTACTTGAAAAGCAGCTCAATACTTTCCCCTTTGTGCTTTTCTCCAGAGTAAAGTACACATCTTTGAGCCTGTATAAGACTCTCTGATTGCAGTAGCAGAGATCATCCTAAGGAAAACGACAGCAGACGTGACTGGAAGAGAGAGCAGCCACAGACATGTCCAGCTTCTATAACACAGGGTCAGTATCAGTCCCCCTACCCTCCAGCCCCATGGGGAAGAGCTTGTCACCATATGGAAGATCCACCCCAATCAGGGGATACAGGAGAAGACATCTCATAGTCCTCCTGACAAGTATGACTGACTGCAAATCACTTCAAATTTCCTGCAACTAAGCTGCAACAGCGCCTCTTGCTTGTTTGGTTTGACAGTTTGGATGAACTTTTAGTTCTTTTCAAGGCCACCAAAAATTTTCCAGAGCTTGTTTTTTCCCCTTTTCTCTCTCCTCTGTTTCTACAGCAGAAGAGGAGGGGTGTGGAAAGTAACAAGAGGAAACTACAATATTTCTGGTTTAAAATAACAGAAGATTGCAAGCAAAACAAAAATCTTCCATGAAGATTTTAACATCACCTACAAGACATTTTATTGGGCTAAAACAAAAATATTTTGACAAAAAAGGCAACTGTGGCTGCATCTACACGAGACACAAATTTTGTGGTAGCTCACAGCTTGTTACTGCTGCACAGCAGCATCACGAGGCACGAACCATGACGCAACACTACTGTGCAGTAGTAACAAGCTACTGCACAGTAAACATCACTAGGCAACTGTGCTGGGATGCTACTGTGTAGTAATCCCGGTTACTTGGTTATGCAAGTACTAAATGACTGTGCAGTAACACCTGACAGTGACCAGTGAGCGTCTTGTGTAGACACATCCTGTTTGTATTAGTGAGGTTCTTGGAGCACAGTTCTCCAAAGGGCTCTATGGCACCTGCTGTTCTGGCTCTGTTGTGCCTGTCACCACAAGATCTGACTCTGCTATAACACCGGCAAACAGCAATATTTATATTCTGTGCGCCAGCTCTTGGGTGGCTTTGGTTTTATCCCTTTTTTGCTGAAACAAGCTGTCTTGGCTCCACTCCCTTTGCCAGTGGGGGCTTTTGCTTTCAGCAGAGAGATATTTCACATGAATATCAGTTTTTCTCCTCCTTTCAGACACAATGGCTTTAATAAATAGAATGGCCTGGCCATGGCTACGTGCCTTTGCTATTGCAGTTTGACCTTTCAAGTGCCTGCAGTCTAGTTTTACTGTCAGAGCTTTCTCCTCTTAACATGGGTTTTCAGAAGGCTGATCACACTCTGTGTCAGCACCTATATCTGCTACTCATTCAAACTCTAGCAAAGCGAACTTCCTTGTGACATCCTGTTAACAAGAAAAACTTGCAAAACTAGATTGCAAAAATAGCAACAAAAAAAAAGAAAAAAAAAAGATTCCCAGTGCACTTCTCAGGGCCATGGCAGAATGAACATCCTCTGTAGCTCTGCTGTCCTCACCTAGAGTCCCAGAAGGGTCAGCTCCCAGCCAGTGATGCCGCCGAAACAAGGGGGAAGATATACATCTGGATAGGGTCGTGACTACACAGACAGTGTCCATAGACAAGTTCTTTCTGCAATTTTCAGTCCTGCCTTGCGGAATGATATACATCAGATAGCCAGCAGAAGCCAGGCAGACACCTACAGAGCCTACCAAAACTGCAGCCAAGGAGCAGAGGAGAGGGACCAACCCTGCTGTGGAGCAGAGAGCCCCGCCCAGCTCAGAGAGCATGCTGGGATGCTGGGAGAGTCTCACTGAATTTAAACCAGCAAAGGGTCTGGGACAGACATTGCATAAACCAGTTTCAGCCAAATCAGTTAAGTCTGATACTTATTCAATTAGGTTTATCTCAAACCGGTTTCAGCCATTCTCAAACTGGTTTATATGCACTGAACATTTAAATTTCAAGCTTTAATAGACATTAGGGCTGGAAGGGACCTAGCAAGATCATTGGGTCCAGCCCCCTGCTCAAGGGGCAGGAAGTCAGCAGGGGTCAAACGATCCCAGCAAGATAGGCATCTAGGTGTTTTTGAAAATATCCAGAGGAAATGCCTGCACCACCTCTGGGGGGTGTCTATTCCAAGCCCTGGGGACTTGGACAGTAAAGAAGTTTTTCCTCAAGTCCAGTCTAAAATGGTCTTCTAGGAGTTTGTGACCGCTGGACCTCATCTTCCCATGGGGTGCCCTGGTGAACAGATGTTAACCCAGTTCCTGATGCATATCCCTTAAGTACTTATAGGCTGCCACCAAATCACCCCTGAACCTACACTTTTCCAGGCTGAAGAGTCCCATGTCTCTCAGCCTGTCTTCATAAGGCCTGCTCTCTTGCCCTCTAATCATGTGTGTGGCTCTACTCTGGACTCTCTCAAGCTTCTTCACATCCTTTCTGAATTTCAGAGACCAGAACTGGACACAGCATTCCAGGTGTGGTCTCACCAAGGCTGAGTAAAGTGGGAGGATGATTTCTTGGGTCTTGCTTGAGATGCATCGGTAGATGTAAGCCAGAGTTTCGTTTGCTTTGCCAGCTGCGGCATCACATTGTTGGCTCATGTTCATCTTGTGGTCAGTCATGACCCCCAAGTCTCTTTCGGTCATGGTGCTAGTGAATGTAGCACTGTCAAGCCTATAACTGTGGTGTGGGTTTTTTTCCTGCGGTGGAGCACCTTGCATTTCTCAGTGTTAAATGCCATCAGGTTTTGATCCACCCATCTTGTAAGCCTATGAGGTCAGTCTGGATTGCCAGGCTATCCTCTAGGGTGACTGCACTTCCCCATAGCTTGGTCAGTGAACTTAGCCAGTCTACTTCTGACACCAGAGTCCAGATTGTTTTTAAACACATTGAAGAGTGCAGGCCTGGGGGATGCCCCTGGTCACCATGCACCATGTTGATTTAGTTCCATCATCTATCATGCTCTGGATCCATCCACAGAGCCAGTTCCCCAGCCAACTGACTGAGAAATTGTTGAGACTGCAATTCCCCGATTTTTCCATGTGGACATCGCGAGACACCAGGTCAAAGGCTTTTTTTAAGTCCAAAAATATGATATCCACCTCTTCTCCTTTGTCCAGGTGATGTGTCACCTGGTCATAGAAAGAAATGAGATTGGTCAGACAAGACCTACCCACAATGAAACTGTGCTGGCTATCTCTCAGAATGTTACCTTCTGTTAGCCTGTTGTTAATGGTTTCCTTGATGATTTTCTCCAAGATCTTTCCAGAGATTGAGGTCAAACTGATTGGCCTGAAGTTCCCTGGATCTTCCTTCCTCCCTTTCTTGAAGATAGGCACCACACTGGCCCTCTTCCAATCATCAGGCATCTTGTCTGAGCGGTATGACTTCTTGAATATCCTCGCCATTGGCCATGCTATGACATCAGCGAGTACCTTTAGCACTCTTGGATGCATTGCGTCTGGGCCGACTGGTTTGTGGCTATCCAGCCTCTCGAGGTGTTCCCTCACAAGATCAATGCCAATGAGGGGCGCATGTTTGCCCTTTCCCTGGTGAACCTGCCTCCTGTCAGGCAAGGTGACCCCTTTCGGCTGATGGAAGATTGAGGCAAAATATTCATTAAGGAGTTGGGCTTCTTCCTGGGTGTTGGTTATCATCTGCCCCACTTGGTTTGGTACGGATCCAATGTTACTCTTGTTGGGTTTTTTTTACTTACCATATATCTGAAGAAGGACTTTTTATTGTCCTTGATTTGTGTGGCCAGTTTGAGCACAGTTTTAGCCTTGGCTTTCCTAGTTCGCTCCCTACAGGTGCGGGCCAGTGCTGATTCTGTTCGGTTACAGGTTTAAACTAGTTTCTGATCACTTAAACCAGTTCATGTGTAATAAATAAAAGTCAATCTGTTCCCCACCCCCGGGCTTAGTTGGCTAACATTGTATCGCTTGTAACCTAGTCATGTTCCCCTCCTCTCCCCCATCCCTCTATTGTTAGTCCCTCGCTCCGGCGCTTTGTATTTCCATATCAGCTTTGTCATCTTTTTTCTGGATTCCCAATCCAAAACATCTACTAATAAAAGTCAATCTGTCTCTAGCCTAGCTCAGAGACTATGACATGAGGACAGGAATTTTTCTCACATGTCTGCAAGGAGGTATGAAGTTGGTTTCCTCTGGCAGCTGACCACACTCAGAACACAGGGAATATAGGGAAAAAGCTTGCCTCCACATCTGGAGAGTGTCCACAGCTGCAGGCAGCTCAGCCTCACCTCTGAGCTTGTCTATAGCTTCAGGCAATTCACCTCCAAATGTGGAGTATGAACAGAGCTGAGCACCACTTTGGGACAGGTCCACAGCTACAGGCAGCTTATTTAAAATTTGGAGCACATCTGGATGACTGCAGCACTCCTACACATCTGCAGCATGACCGTGTTTAGTCTCTCATCCTAAAACCATTTATTTTACATCTGTGGGGAATGGCCACTTCTCTCCCCACATGCATTTCCATCACATGTTCCTTAATAATAGGTACGCAGCAGCTACTTTTTCTTTTCTTTGAAAGATAACTGCTGAGTACCTTGTCCCTCCAAAAAATGAACCAAGTGTTATCCCTGTGATTTCCATACAGAAAAATGTTCAGGGTATTTCTGTGACAAAAGCCCCAAGCTGAAGGACACTGCAGGTTAAAAATCACATTAGCGCCCACCCCCCAGTTCCTCCTGTAATAGTAACAGCATCATAGATTATTTTAGCTGAAAGCCCTTTTTTTGATATCTCATTTTCTTTTCACTGCGTGCTGTTTGTTTACTCTCTGCTTTCCATTCAGCCTTGGACAACAAACAGTCTGGTCGATTTCATTAGCGTCACTAGTCAATTTCAATGCCCTGCTCCCATGTGGTAACAGCGCTGCTCTGCTTAGGTGCAAACACTGCAGGAGCAGGTGGATGTTTACATCTGAATAACCCAGTTTTCACTGAATCTTCTTTTTGGCAAGATCTGACTCCTGGGTCTAAATACTTGAGCGTGTCCCTGGAAGCACTAAATGGTGGGGGGACTGTACTCCTGATGGCACCTGCTAGTCCTCTGTGAAAATGGTCCCTGAGACCAACTATGAGTTGTCCAATGGACTCACCGGCACAGCAGAAGGCAGTATGTTGCTATACTATCAAAGCATTCCCAGTGGGAACATAGCTTGAACTGAGCTTCTGGCCTGATCCAGCCCCCATCTGACCCAAGCAAGCAGTGCCAGTAAAAGAGCAGTTTTTCTGATATTACAGCTTGCCAGCAGTAGCATAATGAAGGGAATTGCACGGGGGGGATGATTCCTGGGGGCTGATTTTGGGGGAAAGGAGGGGGGAAAAAAAAGCAAGTTGTTACTGCTGTTGCCCTATGTGCCACCTCTGCCCACAGCACAAAACTACCCACTTGCACCCCAGCCTGCCAGCACAGCTCTATCAGTCAAGGAACATGCCTCATCACACCTCTTCCCAACAGAGCAGTAGCATGGTTCAGTGTGAATTATGTAGCTGGGAGTGTGACTGACTGGAACAAAGAACCCTGCAAGTACATCAAGAATACAATCTTCTCTTTGAGAGCATCTCTTTGAAAATTCTTGGATCTAAGAGGCCAAAGTCTTCACTCTACATGGTCTCTGACACCACAGGATTCTTAGTAACCTGAACGGAGGTACAGCAAGAATGAATCCAACCTGCACATGGACAAGAGGCACTTCCAGGAGATTCAGATGATGCTCTTGGTGGGCACCATGTTTGCAGACAGTCTGTCCAAGCAATAGCCTTCATATCTACCTCACTTAGTAGCAGAGTGCAGGAAAGAGGGAAGGGAGTGGAAAGGCAGCAAAATTTTTTTAAGCCATCTCAATGCAAGAGCAAACCACTGAGGCATTCTGTAGCAGACCACTGTGAACTTTGCCCACTGCCTTGCTGAGCAGGGGCAGGCAGCACACCCCTCTCCATTGCTTTTACTGTGTAAGCCTTTTGCTATATGGCAATCTGGAGTGCAATTCAAAGGCTTCCAAGACAACTTAACTGTTGTTTGAAGCCTCTCCCCTCATCATTCCTGTCCAGCTCCAGTGCAACCCATGAAAAACTGGAGTACCTTTTTTGCAAACCCCTAGTGGTGGAGAGTTAGCTTCTGGCCAGGCTTGACTGGTATCACAGAACCACCCAAAAGCCCGGCAAAGCAAAAAGACATGCTCTGAATGGTACTTAGATGATACAAAGCTATGAGAGAAGATGCTCATCTGACTTCTGAAGGCTTTGTCCTTGCTCACAACCATGATGCTCCTGACATGGGGAAGAACTGCTGGGAGGGGAGCTCTAACCTCTGGATAAGGCAAGCTCAGCTCCCCTTTCCCTTCAGGCACAGATGTCACCTAAAGGCTCCTTTTGATCACATCTGCAATCACTGCTGCCCTTGAGACCCTTGCAGTGAACTTGATAGCAGATCCATCCCAGATAGAAGCTGAAATAGGGACAAAAAAGGTATTAGAAGTCTCTACAAAGGAATCAATAATGTTTGTCCCTTTAGTGAAATCCCCTCTACTTCTAAGACAATGCCTTAGCCTAGCCAGCCCTCAAGCCGTGACCATGCCCAGCAGATGAGCTTCCTTCACCCCTTCATCTCAGAGCCAAGGAAGTGCTGCAAAGTGGTCAACATGAATGGGGGCAGTTAAGCAGATACAGAGGAGTCAGGGAACATTATGCCCTTGCAAAGAAATAGATCTGGGAGAAGAAGCAGGAGACAGCTAGGAAAACACAAGTGGGAGCCAGTCCCAGCCTGAGTCAAGAAGAGGCTATTTACTATCCATCCCTCTCTTACAACCAGCTCTTTCCCAGCCATCTCTAAATCATGCCAGATGTCTTCAAAAAAATGCAGTCAAAATAGATGAGTCAATGAAGCTGACAGCCCATGTCAGTTCATCTGAGAGGGAGTTGAGTCTATCAGAGGGTGAAGGAGGTGCAGGGGCGGCGGATTTGGCCCAATGAGCAATTTTTAGTGATTTTGGAAGGAAGAAAGGGACAAAAACATGATGGTAGAAGTGCCAAACTCACCACCAGCACTATCAGAGCACAGCAAATTCAGCAATGGCTGGGAGGGCTCCAAGCCAAGATGGCTGTGCATGGACAAAGATGTTGGCAAGGGCAGTACAGGAATGAGGTATTTTGGAAAAGCTGAGGGAAGCGGGGAGAGGGGGAGGCCTAGTAGAGGAGCAGGCCAAAAGAGAGGGGCATCACCAGAGCTGTGTGGCAAAGGAGGAGCCCAGGACTGGAGCAGCAGTGAGACCACAGGCAGGAAGTGAAGGGTCTAGTCAGAGCTTTGTGTGGGAGCCCAGAGATGGAAAAGAGAGGTGTGGAGGAGTGGTGGCTGCAGGTGAGGGTTATGGGGTACTGGCAGAGCCCTGTGGGTAAAACATGTCCTCTGCTGGCCTTTGCCATCTTGGTTCTATTTGATGATTTGAGTATCTTACTCTCACAATTACATTCACCCCTGCCAATTCAAAGGAATCTGCCCCCAGCCCTTGGGATATGCCAGTGTTCAGGGGTGACTGTAAGATGGCACCTGCTCTGTGCCAAGGCTGGAGCATCCCCTTATGACAAACTTCACTGAGTGCACAGCTTATTTATAGCTGGAGATGTTTCCTTCAACAAGAGGCTGCAACTCACACTGGAGGCAGAGAGCACAGTGAATTTCTAAAAACAGCCCCTGCTCTCCCTGCGGCATCATGCTTGCCCCTGACAGGTGCCAATTATGGAATCTCACCACCAGAGACACAGGCAAGAGAGCGAGCCACCCACTCTTCAGCCTGTCTCATCTGACAGAACCTAATGATATAATTGGAGCAGTGGTAGGGAGAATGGGAAAAAAGCAGCAATTTAATCCTACAAGTATACAGCAAAGAGGGGACAGGGAAGGGAGAGACTATTCTGTGCACTAGTTCCACTTTCCCAAATTCTTGTTGGAAGTGCAATTGCCTCCTCCTCCCAGCCATCCCAAGCCACACAGGGGTGGCCACAGCAACAAGACCAAGCAGGGCACATTCTGCCTGCCACTCAGCTGGAAAATACTATCTCATTCCTGAAGTAACAGCAAGTTGACAGCCAAGAAGTGGCCTTATGTCCCCCTGTGGGGCACCAGATTGTAAGCACCCTAAATTCCCCAGTTTAGGGGCTTAGGGGTGTTTGCTGCAGCTGCATGGAAGGACTTCAGCCCTCCTGGTTCCATGAAGAAATCTATGGCCATGCATTCACAAAGAGTTCATGCTGTTATGTTTATTGTCTCTACTGCACCAACTTCTGCCTATAGAGAAGGGGTCCAACTCAGGTTAAGCACTGTGATGTATGAGAATAATACTCTTTGACTGAGTTATCCTGGTGTCAGATATTTGATCTCCTTGCTAAGAGGCAGAGGCAATTTTTCTGAGTCACTCTGAGGTTAGATTGCACATGTCCAATTAGCAGCTATCTGGTGGTGAAGACTCTGAGGTAGAGGGAAGGAGGTGCTGAGATAGAGAATGCCTGTCAAAGACTCTAGGAATAGGCTGGCATAAGCTGGAACCCTGGTCAAGTCATTCTGTGATTTTGTTCTTAAAGTTATCCATGAAGCCATTGCTCAGGAAGGGGCAGAGTTAGGCTATACACCATTTCTGCTTCCTCTGTTCAAAGCAAATGGGGAACTGTATCTGTCTACATACAGCTGTGCTGCAGCTCAGTTGGAGTCAAGCTCACTGAAGCTGGCCCTCAGCACCTTTGAATGACCTTTGCGCTCCGCTTTAACCAAGGGCCTTTAGCGCCCTTCTGTGAAAGGATTTACAATGGGTGTGTCTGTCGAGCCAGCTACAACATGTGGGGAAACCTGATAGGATGCCCCAGGATGGTGAAAAAGCTGCTAATTAGGGACAATTTCACTCAAGCTCAACACAACATCAGGGAAGATGATTCCAATGAAAATGCATTGTGTGAGGAACATATGCAACCCCCCTAACTAGGGCATGTAATGTACCACCCTCTGGGCCTGATCCAGCCTGAGTTTGTGGCAGTCAGAGACCAAACTGTAAGAGTGCCCACTTTCAGCACTAGAATTACCTGTTTTTGTTCCCAGTGTTTCAGCCAAGATGGTGGCCATTGTTCATTCATGGGTTCAAAAGCAGGCAAATAAAATGATAAAGGATTTGGAAGGCAAGCTATATGATGAGAGGGTGACAGAAATAAGTATGTTAAATTTGCAGAAAAGATTATTAAAATTAATAGAAGACATAATAACAGTCTTCAAATATCTGAAGGGCTGCCATTAAAGAAGACGGAGAACACCTTTTCTCCCTTGCTGAAGAGAGTAGGATGCATAGCAATGGCTTGAAATTGCAGCAAAGTAGGTTTAGATTGCATATCAGGAAAATAACTTCTTCACTGTTTGGATAGTGAGGCGGTGTAATAGACTATTAGGGAGGTTACAGAATGTCCTTCATTGGAGGTTTTCAAGAAAAGGTTGGATAAGTTGGATAAGTATCTGTGAACAGCAACACCAGAAAGCTCAGGAGACTCCCACACAGGCATCACCCATAGATCATGAGTAAAGCTCTGAAGCCCAAAGCAGGTGGAAACTGGAGAGGACCATGCTCAACAGAAGAATGAAGTAGAGGTCTGCAAGTCGTCTGGTTATGAAACAGGATTTAAAAAATTGGGACAAGTTTATAAGGGGATAGGATGACAGAATGGGGTTGTGGCCCTCGAGTTAGGGGGTGTGAGCATGAAATTGTGTTTGTGGTCCTCAGTTTACAGTGCAGAATGGAAAAATATTAGGTTTTTCCCAAGCTTCTGGGCTTTGCTGGTTGCTAGGAAGGATTTTTTTCCCCCTCCTATTGCTACAGGTATCGGGTATTTTTTCTACCTTGTGCAGAACTATAGGTGTTGGCTGCAGCCAAAGCTGGGGCTCTTCACTGGGATGTGCTGAAGCTTCTGCTGGGACTTAAATCCAAAGGTTCCTGGCTAGAATGTCTTGCTCCTCCTCTCAGGGTCAGACCGATCACCATATTTGGGATCCAGACAGAATTTTACCTCATGGCCATATTGGCATGGACTGTAAGAGGCTTTGCCTCCCTCTTTAGGAAGGGGCATGGTCCTTTTTTTTGGATCTCTTGATCATATTTGAACAACTACTTCCTGCCTTGCAGTGACAAGACATTGCCAGTCCCCTCACTGTCCCACCAAGCCACTTCAGCTACATGATTGTGCAGTTGGCTATTGCTAACAGCTGCCTTTCACTCCAGGCTTAGTAGAAGCCTATGGGGTTTAAGCCTGTGCTTAAAGTTCAGGATGTTTTTAAATGCTTAAGTGCCCTGGACATTCAGTTACTCCCCTCACCACAGGAGGGTTATCTCAGAATAAATCAGGTCAGCTCCATGTTTACAACTGCTCACCTGCTATCCTTCGCCTTTCT
>NW_017728997.1:50755736-50759760 GCF_001723915.1 Gavialis gangeticus | reverse complement strand
GTACCCTCACTGTCCCACCAAGCCACTTCAGCTACATGATTGTGCAGTTGGCTATTGCTAACAGCTGCCTTTCACTCCAGGCTTAGTAGAAGCCTATGGGGTTTAAGCCTGTGCTTAAAGTTCAGGATGTTTTTAAATGCTTAAGTGCCCTGGACATTCAGTTACTCCCCTCACCACAGGAGGGTTATCTCAGAATAAATCAGGTCAGCTCCATGTTTACAACTGCTCACCTGCTATCCTTCGCCTTTCTTGTGCTCCTCTGTGTGCTCAGTAGCACTCCCGCATGGCTCAGGAGCATCACTTCCCATGCCATTAGAACAAGGCTGTCCAACTTCTGGGCAGCCAGGAAGCTGCATACAGCATAAGCTGCAGACCCAGGATCCCCAAGCCACACAGGACACATGTCACACATGCAGGCAAGTGGGAGGATGGGCACCTTTCCTGGTCCTCCCCCACTTCTGGCTGTGTGCAATGCCCACCTGCACTGTAAGCAGCCCAACTCCCTCTTTTGCCATGTGTGTGCAGCACGGGCAGCCCAGTCCCCTTCTCTGTTGCATGGGCACTCAAGCCTCCTCCTGCTACACTGCCCTACCATCGGGAGCAGGGACAGGAAGTAGAAGCCAGAGGACAGAGAGGGAACCTAAAGAACCCGGCTGTCATGGCAGGAACAACTGGGGAGGAGTGGCGGCCAGGGGGGAGGCTGCAGGCCACATGCTAACCCTTCAGGGGCTGCACTTAGTCTGTGGCCTGCCAGCTGGACAACTCTGCTTTAGAATATCAGCAAGGCTTATCTTAGGGTTGCCAAACTTTCAGGATTGCCCTGGAGTCTCCAGAAATTAGATATAAATCTCCAGGAGACTGCTGAGAGTCACTTGGAAGATAAATGATAGGGTATTCATTAAAATAAATATTAAATGTTAAATCCAATTTATACAGTAGTCCAGTGGATTTTTAAAATGTAGTAGTAATATGCATTTGCCTTTCTGACGTTAAGTCTACTCAGTACAGTAGATCAGTGATTAATGTCATTATGTCATGTGATGAAACCTCTCAGAATAGATTCTAACAGAGTTGGCAACCCTGGCTTAGCATTTTTCTGCGCATTCACACATCCTAGGAAGATGCTCCAGAAGATGCTGGTGGGAGTCACAGACTGACAGCTGTGTACATACTAGAAGATTAGGAAACACCTGAGGCACTTTTAGGGTCCACACTGTGGTAGCACCAAGATGCTGCACAATCTGCAATGCATTATTCTCACAGCTTCCTTGGAACAGGCTCTTATCCTCATTTTATACCTGGGATCCGAGGTACAGTGTGCCCAAGGTCACACAGGAAGTGTGTTCAGAGAGGTGATTTGAGCTCAACTCTAAGCACTCGTCACTGGGCCATTCTTCCTATCTATCACTGAGACTCTCCCCTCCCCTCCCCTCTGGCTGTCATGCAGTACTTTCGCTGGAGCAGCACCACAGTGAGTAAGGTGCTTTCCTATATAGAGGAGAATGCCTCCCCTTCCCCTACCTTTTGTTGGGAAACTCAGTCAGTTTCCCTTGCAAAAGAATTATTACTTGCAGTGTTTTGTCTCTCAAGGAGTCTAGTTACTTTTTTACTATTTTTTAAAAAATGAAGGGCCTCTCTAAGTCAGTGCTCTGCAGAGTAAAGGGTCAAGGAGCAGACAGATATAGAGCCAAGAGCCAGAGAGCCTGGAAAGCCCTGCCTGATTGATGATCATTGACTTAAAAGCTTAACAAACCCATAGGATTGGGGCCCCCACAGTCTCTTGGAGCCCTAACTGCCCTGCAGTGTTGCAGTTTGGAAGGATCTATCTGGAGTCACTTGATACAGTTAAAGACTACCAGGGAGACCTGTTGTTGCCAGTCAGACTAATGAGGCACTAAATAGGCAGCCTCCAAGGGGAGGTTAGCAAGGCAGACTCCAAGAGCCATTGCTTTTCTACTGGCTCAGGAACCTTCAGCTCTTTATGAATGTCCTTGTTGCAACCTGGTTTAATAGCAGGAGAAGGGAAGGTCTTAAATGTATGTTATGTGGCGGGACAGAGGGGTGAAAATCAATTGTTTGGTACTGATACTCACAAAAATAAAATATAAGCACTTCTAACTGTATAAACAGTAGGACAGTGGAATGGACTGTCCAGGGAAGCTGTGTAATCTCCTTCATTGGAGGTTTTCAAGAAGTGGCTGGGTAGGCATCGGTCCTGGATGACACTGGAACAGCGGACTCTGCATTTGCAAAGGGGTTGGACTGGATGGCTCTGGGGGTTCCCCGGCAACCCAAGAACTCTGTGATTCTATCAAAAACAAATCCTGAAGCAGGTGACTTTAAAGAACGGCACTGTACGAACACGTGATATAGAGTCAAAGCTGAAAAGCAAAGGCTGACAAGATACTTCTCTTGCCATGGCTAGAGTTAGTTGGCATCTGCTGAGATACCTGAACTCAAAAATTCCTGTCAGCTTCTAAGGTTATACGTCAGACTTTCCACATTACTCCAACCTAATGAGAGAGAAACACTGTGCTGATATCTGTGAGATGTTATTTGTTATTTTTTCTGCATGTTTGTCACCTCAGAAACACTAAGTATGGCATATACGGTGTCCCCTGCTTTTACTGGTGGACTTACTACATAGCTTGTGGGTGTGGTCTGTGAGTGTGAATGAATAGGCACTTAATGCTCAAAAAATACCACCCTTCCAGGAGTTTTTCAGGTGTTAGAGCTAGAAATGCTCCCACAAAGTAAGATTAAAGAGCCTGAATGAAAATATCTTCTCTTTTCAATTAATCAGGTTTTACTTGCTAGATATCCCTGACATTAAATCCCATCAGTTCTCCAGTCAACCATAGTCTTCAGGGAAAACAGGAGAACAGAGATCTGAGGGCCCTTGTACACACCACAAAATTGGCCTTTACAGTGACTTAAATACCCTTTTGCACCGCTTTAATGGCATTGCTGTTTGCATATTCAGCAACGTATTCCACTTTAATGGCATTGCTGTTTGCACCCTTGGCAACATATTCTGCTTTAAATGACTTTGGCACATAGCAAGATAAAATACCTTCGAGGTGTTTTAATTTTCTACCTAACAGTGCAAGAGTGCACCGGATGCTGGAAGCCAATGTCCTTGGGGCTTGGCGGGCCCTGCGCAGCTCAGGGGCTGTGGGACCCGGAAGCAGCCCGTACAAGCAGGCTCCGCAAAAAGCAGCAAGCCTGATTTTTTTTTTTTTTTTTGGCTCCCCAGAGTCTGCCTGCCTGTGTGAGCTGTGCGGGGGCCCACTGCTTTTCTCTGCGGCTGTGGGGGAGGGGGTGGAGGGGCAGTGTGCTTCCCTCTGCAGCTGCAGTGTCCCCCAGGACCATCCAGGTCAGGTGCCAGCAGGCAGGTACAGCCTGGAGGGCTGCCATGCAGCTCAGGGACCACTCGGCCCACCATCAGCTCGTCACCCCCGCCCCCCCACCAAAGAGGCAGGTAAAGATCGGGCCTCCACCCTTGTGTACATGCCACGGGGGGGTTTCATTTGGTTTAATTCTCCCTAAATTGAAGCAGTGCTTTAAAAAAACCACTGTTTCATTTTAGGGGGAACTAAACCGAATTAAACCCCCGTGGTATATACAAGCAGCCTGAATTTCCCATTCCTTTGAAAAGAAAAAAAAGTATATTCAAAGTAAACTTAGACTTTTTGCAAATGTACAATAAAGATGGGATTAAATGCAGACCTCCAAACCAGCCCAGTACCAACCTCTGTAAACCACTTTGCTCTGACCAGCACTGCAAGTCCTTGCTCTCCAATCTTTTGCAGACAATAGAAGGGGGAAACAAAGATGCAGTCTTCTGTGGTGACAGGCTTTGGATAGAAAGTTTGGAAATGACATTTTCCTGACATTGTGAGTGTGGCAATAACATTTTCCACAGCTCAGAAGAATAACAGGATTGATATGCAAGGTTTGCTTTTTAATTCCAGCCGGGGGGGGGGGGGGGGGGGGGGGGGGGGGGGAGGGGGGGGAGGGGGAG
>NW_017728997.1:50743928-50755648 GCF_001723915.1 Gavialis gangeticus | reverse complement strand
GAGAGAGAGAGAGAGAGAGAGAGAGAGAGAGAGAGAGAGAGAACATATTATATATAGGATTCTACCACAGTAGCTGTAGTGGCCTAGAAAAATGCGCAACCCAATTATGTTTCAAGCTATCAGGCACAAGACAGGTATACAATACAAGAAACAATTGCAGCACCCTGGGAGGTGTGGCTCTGTAATCTATGTCCAAATCCCATTTTTGATTGCACCAAAGAAAATCTCAAGAAACTCCACTGAAATCAGCAGCTGGATCTTGTGTAAATCAATGGAGTTGCACGAGATTTTACCCTGATGTAACTGAGATCAGCATCTGGCCAACTCCCCTCTCATCAGGATGTGTTAGAAGTTAGGCCAAGTAATGTTCCATACACATCCAAGCAGCAGCAGCCTGTGTTTCTGCATAACTGAGAGACCAGCTTCCCCTGTGGCAAAATACCTCAACACGTTAGTTCCTAATCCAATGTTCTTCGGAGCTTGGTCCTACCCTGCTAGTTTGTACATTCACCCAGGGAAAAGACGGTCCTGTTTTCAACCTGGAAAATTAAGCTCGAGTGCTATCAACAGAAAACATTACGGTTCCGGCAGGAATCACCAAAGGGTGCTGTTATGTAGAGTCTTGTGAGTTTTTTCTCTTAGCATAGTGAGAACGGCTCAGTTTTTTAAAACAAAATGCATCGTTGCTAGCTTCGCGATGAAGTATCTCTGTGTTGGGAGTGGGTAAAAGAGATTGTTGCAGTAAGCATGAGTTTGTCCTCAGACTTAATATCTGTAACCAGAGTCAATTCTTGGTGCGGAGGTGCTCCAGGGAGCCAGGTTTTTGTTTGGGTTAAGACTTCTGAGAGAAGGGTTTGCCTGTGTGTTGTTTGCAACTGCTGCTGTTCAAAGACTGGCAAATATAGTGATAGCAGAGGAAGGAATATATTCAGCCTATGCACCACTGATTTCTCTTCCAGTAGAAAGGCAGTCTGCACTGCACCACTTGGCAGAAGGGTGATGGTATTAAAAACTCTGCACTTCTAGTCAAGTATCACCAACACGTATCCCTTTGGACTCATGGGAGGATCTTAAAGATCTCTACAAACATTCATTTATTAAGCTCCTTGTTAAGCAGATGCCATTATTATATCTAGTGTACAGATGGGAAAAGGAAGCTACAGAGAGGTTAATCCTTAGCATTACCATGCCATTGCTACAGGATACTGGAATAGCTCTTTCTGATCAGGGAAGCGGTTTGCCCTAAGTTGCAGTCAGGAGTAGCAAAGCTGGGAATTGGACACTGGGGTGTTGGCTATCAAAATGACTTTTCCTGAGCACTTCTGGGTTCAGTTACTGGCTTTTCCATTACAGGTGCTAGGAGAGGCACTGCTCCCATTTCTCCTGCTCTCTGGCTCCCTCACAGGTCTGTTCCCTGGCCTGGCACTCTGCTTTTATTCCTCCTCATCCCCCTGCCACAACCTCAGCTGCTGCTTTTGGTCATAAAATCAAATGCTCATTATTTTTCCCCATGTTGTCATGTTTATTCACTACTTCACAGTCACTAGAGTTACTGCATATAATTATAGACCCTCTGTTTATCATTATTCTGTTATATCATCCACTTCTGAGTGGCTAATTTATATTCTCCAAAGTTCAATGCTGTCTGGCTGTTCTCATTCATGTAGCCATACACAGGCACGTGTATAGATTCTGGGAAAATATATGGCTACCGACATGGAGCATAATTTATGCATCACTGACATCTATATGGCAACAGACCCACACCAAGACCTGATGGTAGCTAAGCAGCAACATTTATCCCAGGTAGTTGTGCCTGTGTCACCTGGGTATTAATTTGGACTCTTGTTTGAAAACACTGCAGTTCACAGCCAAGTAATCTTTGTTTTTATTAAAGAGTTGCCTACAGACCCAATGAAGTACCAGAGCCCTAAAGTGCCGTACAAACATATAATAAAGACACAGGCTCTGCACAGGAAGCATATAGTTCAACCCTGGTGTAATTGCACTGACTTCAGTGGAGTTAGATTAGGATTGACACAGGCCCTCTGTGCAGATCAATACACACAGCAGTGCTATCCTGTTCTGCAAGAGCCGAGTTGTGACTTTTCTGAAGTTAATGGAGCTGCATGTGCCTGCACCAAGGAGGAGACTGGTTCAGTGTTGCAAAAAGTAGGGGGTCCTATAGCATACCAAGAGGAACTCCTCTTGGCTTCATCCACTCATCAAATCTATTTAATTGTTATTTGTGGTAGTACAATCCCTGTCCCAAGGACCTTATTGCCTCCTTAAAAAATGTATTGAACCTTCCTGCAGTTTGTTTCTTAAATACCAGATTCATAATGCCTCACCCTTGGAAGGCTTGGAACTCAAAGTGCCTGTGTTTTCAGACTGAGCTGAGATGTAGAACATATTGGTGTAAATCTTGCAGAAATGGCAGATCTCAAAATATTTCTGTCATTCAAAGCATTGGATCTGATCTAAAAGAGTCCCTTTCAAGACCAAATTTAGGTTTCACTTATGCTAGTGCAGTTTTGGCTCTGCAGGCCAGATGAACGGCATGCGGCTGGTCTGTGGGCCAGATCAGGACCTGTGCAGCCCGAGCACTGAGATTGGACCCTGGAGCCCCATACCATCCCTACCTGGTCGAAATCAGGCTCTGGGGCCTTGCACTGCCCCTACCCAGATTGAATCAAGCTCTGAGCTCCCTGTGCTGCCTGTCTGCAGCCCCCATGCACTCGCATTAGGCTCTATGCCACCCTGTGCACCCTATTTAGCACACAGGGCCACAGGCCACAGGGCTCCCCACAGGACAGATGACATAGCACCAGGGCCCAGATTTCACCTGTAGGCCAGTGTAAATCCCAAGGAACTAGATTCAATGGTTCTCTGGGTTTCCATCAGTACAGCTGAGGGCAGAACACCACCCAGGTTTTATATAAACTCAGCCTTTACTAACTAGTAGTAATAATGCCTCACTCTTACGTAGATAGCATTTTTCATCAGTAGATGTCAAACTGCTTCACAGAGGTGGCAAGTATATGTCTGTTAGACAAAAAACATTTTGAACTATTGTCTTTAGCAGCTCCACCTTTCAATATTTTATTTTAGTGACACAGGCTTGCTGGCTGGTGTGGTTTCATTATTAGGGACCTACCAAATACACGATTTCATGGAAATCATGTAATTGGCAGTCTCCCATGAAATAGCTGGTTCCCTGTGAAAAAGCGCAGGAAACCAGCTACTTCCAAAATGCTGGCAAAGAGCCAGCAAAAAAGCTGTCGCCTTGAAGAGCAGGAGGAGGGGGAAGGGAGCAAAGAGAGAGAAAAAAAAAAAGACTGCCTATCTCTTGGGGGGGGGTGGAGATCTCCTCTCTTTGTCTGCTGAAAGGGTGAAGCAGGGAAAAGCCCACCAGAAATCCTCTTCTCCTGAAGGTGGGGAGGGGAAGGCGCGGGATGACAGCTGGAGTGGAGCAAATCAGTAGCTGAGCCCCTGACGTTGGCTCAGTCCAGGAGCCAGTCAGGGGTTAGCCTGGGAAAACTCAGTAATTATCTTCCTCCACTAGTGGAAGAGGGTGATAATTACTGAATTAACAAGCCTGGCAGCTCCACCTAGGGCTTTCAATCAATACCTTGGAGGGGTGGGACTTGTGGCGCCCCTCAGCCCATCAGAGGCATGGGGGCCAGCTTTGCTTTGCATTCAAAATGGCAGTCCCAGCTGTGTTACAGCCATGTAACTGGTTACAGGGACCCATGAATGGGGTAGGTACCTATTCATTATGAATCTTATGAACTTGGGTGTATTATTAAATGCCCAGCTTCTGGAGTCATATGATAATGTGAAACTCACCTTTTTCTAAAACAGTGATTCTCAACCGGGGCCGCAGAACTCTCGGGTGTCTTGTGATTCTTTCAAGGGTTCTGTGGTGTGCCACGCAATGCTAACATAGTTAGGTGTGCAAACATGGTTTACGAGATAAACCCAGAGATTTCAACTAGGAATTCATAGTGTTAAAACATTCTGACCTGCTGTGGTCTCAGTTCTTTGCAACGGAAGACCTGGTCTGTTATTTTTCTGTAGTCACAAAACAAATAAAAACTAAAAGCTGGCATTTTCCAAGGGGTATTTCGAGTATAATGTGGGGTATCAAGTCTAACAAGGGGTGCTTCAGTCTAAAAAAGGGTGAGAAGCACTTTGCTAAAAATACCGTAAATTTCTATCCCTCGGTTGCAAAGCAAAGCTTGAAAACCTATTTCTTATAGTCTCAAAACCCAGAAGGCAAATAAAAAGAATGCAGCATTTGTTATATTTTAGAGTTACACATGCTAATAAGTCCCATGATTTTCTGAGGTTGAACTCATGATTATTGAATATGTGGAGCCAAATTAGGCCCCAAATCTACATGTTATTAAAACAAATTAATCAAAGCTCTAAAGCCAGTGAAAACGTTCTCATGGGATTTTTGCTTAAAGTCCAGCTGGGACATTTGCCTGCCAAAAAACAAGTAAACATTTCTCGTCAGTGTTTACAACTCAGACATGCCACCATTGGGCCAATGCATGGGAGCCACAGGGTAAAACTGACTAGAAACCAGCTGTAAGCAAAAGTGAAACGGAGTCATTCATCTTCTTCCAAGTCAGAAAGTGCCTGCATAGATAGGACAGCTAGCCAGAGGCTGAGGAAGTGCAGGAAGTAAACAGCAGAAACAATGATACATCAAATAGACGTTTAAAATTATTTAACTTTGAATAATCTGAGGCACTGATAGACATTGCCTATGCACAAAGGCATTAAGTACATAGCATGATTAAAACAAGTCCCCATGGCAGAGGCATAGCTAGACAGCTCTGTGCCCTGGGCAGCCATGCGATATCTGGGGCACTGGAGCAGTACCAGCGTCAAAGCTATCTATCACAGAGGTATGCTCAGCCACCATGGCAGTCATGGTTATTTTTGTACCCTTCTCCCCATCCCCACCCCCTGGTAGTCATCCCTTAGTTACACTATTGTGTAGTGGGCATGCTCTTCTCTCAGTATAAAGGTGCTTATGGTAGAGTGGCTGATTCACATGTAGACAAGGAAGCGCATCACCACAATATTAGGTACTAATGTTGCATTAGGCACAATATTAGCAGCCTAACTGCCGCCACTTATGAAATTGGACCAATACTACCGATTTGATAAATAAATCCCTCCCCTAAGTGCTGCAATTATGTTGGTACAAAATCTGGACTCTTAAACAACACTCACTTAGCTAAGGGAAATGACTAAAAACGTGTGAGGTCCAACAATCCTCATTGACCAGTTTTACTGTCGAGCGAGTCCATTCACTTCCATGAAGTTTCTCCTGACTTCCACCGGTGTATGAGGATAACCAGCAGCTGTCTCTTTAGCTGAACACTGCCTTGGCATTGCGCTCCTGGCATGAGCCTGGTGCAGGTGGAAGTTCTGCTGCTCTTGAACATTACCTGTATAGATTTCCACTGACTGAAGGCAGCCAACTCCAGTAACAAATTAACAATGATTCTCAAAGCAATATCATTTGCCTTGATATTGCTTTGATTTTGATGTTTTTTCTGGACAGTTCCTGGAATCATCTATCTGTCTCATCATAACTATACTGTCATGGCAGGATCCATAGACCAGCACTGAGATCACTGCAGGAATTAATGGGAATCAGCACAAAGGAATCAGGCCGTAAATGAGAGGAGGCAGAGGGTGAGGGACTCTATTCTCCTTTCAGTTATCAGGGTATAAATCTGGAGTCACCCTGAACTATTCTGGGCTGGCAATTTTCTCACAGCCCCTTCAGCTTTTGCAGTTTGAATGTTTCCATGTTTTCATTAGAAAAAAAAAAGGCTTATCAAGGCCCTTTGGAAATTGGATGGAGCAGACTTCTTGAATTCACTGGGAGCAGGACAGTGCCTCTGGCTGCAAAGTTAACTGTGAATGTGACCTGATGCAGTGCTGTGCTGCTGAGTCTGAAACGGCAGCTCGGAGAGGCCTGACCTGCCCCCATTCATCTCCATGGGAACTAGTCACCAGAGCTAATGATGACTGTTTAAATGTCAGCACTGATGACAAATGTGCCGCTGATCACGCTAGCAGAGACAGGCAGCCCCTCTGGGACTGTGAGGGGAGTCTGGTATCACCAGTTTGTTCTCCAGTTACTTTGGAGCAACGCGAGTGGACTTGGGACTAGATTTTGGTCCATTTAACATGCATGCTCACTAATCATCAACTTCCATGTCATTGTCATAAAAATACCAAAACAAAATACCCAGACTCTCATCATAAATTTCCCAAAGGCACTAATCTACGTTAAAGGCTGGAAGACTCTCTGCAAGAACTAAATAATAATGAGACTCAGCAAATCTGCACTTTATCATCTGTGGATTTCAAGGCATGTACAAAGGTGGGCAACTTTCATTCTGCCCCCTTTGGAAATAAAGGCATGGTGATGTGAAGTCACTTGCCCAAGCTCACCCACCGAGCCATTCACAGGAAGAGCCAAGAACAGAGCCAGCACATCCTGCTCTTACCATTTTGTGCCTTACCCCTGGGCCCTGCTGACTCTCTCTGGAGAGGGAGAGGACTCTTGTTTTGCAACAAAGATATGGCTGGGGTGTTTAGAAGCCATTTCAGACATATCACCCTAGTGCTAGGGTGGCTCTGTGGCCACCCATGCCGCAAGAGCTGAAAAAACTCTAAGTTTTGCAGGTACAAGGAATTCAGAACCTGGCTGGAAAGGAGCATTAGCATCAGGCCCGCGGGTGGGCAAGAACCATCTTCCACAGAACTTTTGTTCAGAAAATGCAGATGCTTTGCAGGAAAGGCTCACGTCTGAGCACTCTTCCAATCTGGGGGAAAAACATTTCGACATTTTCAAGGTAAAGTTTTGTTTTTTCACTTTGAAATGACTTGGCTCAGAACTGTAATTCGTACTGAGCCTGGTTTACGACATTTGCATTTGAAATTATTGTTTGAAATTTGAATTAATACATATCAATTTTTCAAAAACTAAAACTGAAATGACTTGTTTTGAAATGAGGGAAACAAATATTTCCATGCACCCCAGTAGCATTTTTTTAATTACAATTTGGAGAAAATATTTGAAATTTCAAGTTTGGTTTGGATTCAGAATAGGAAGAAGTTTGAAAACTGTGCAAATTCTCTTCGGCTAGCAAACCCATTCCCCTTCTTCCTCAACTCTCACCAGGTCAGGAATGGCCTCCCTAAAGCAGGGGGCAGCAGCATGGGAATCCATGCCCCAAAGCACTCCATGGTGGTATGTGGTGATGAGGGAAAACGGTGGCATGTGGTGGCCATATGAATTTGCTTGCCTTAGACCAACTTAATTAATTCAGCCTGCTGGTGCTCAAAGGTTGCTGACCAAACTCTTGAGGACTGAAGCAACATTATGGAGTCCAGAAAGCTGGGACAAGATGATTGATTTATCACCCAAATAACAGTCTCGTGCCCCTTTAAATACCAAAGTTAAAAATACTGAGGCCCAGATTTATTTTATGCCAAGGTATTTTTTACACCAATCTCTGTAAAGAGACTTTAATGTGAGAACAAAAAGATACAAAAAAGGTAGAAGACAGAGGAAAACGGGGAACAGCAGGCAATTAATATTCTGAATACGGCAGTAGGGGATCAGGAGAGCTGGGTGGCAGCACTGTCTCAGACAGTGACCTTGGGAGAGCTGTTTCACCCCTTAACCTCTCCTACTCCCCCCACCCCGCTTCTAATGCAAAGACATGCAGTGGGCTTTGAGATGCATGAACAAGAAGCTCTATGCAAATGCAAAGGTTTCTTCTTAATATGAAATTTTTCAGTCCTTCAGAAAACACAGAAATCCAGGCAGAAAGTGCTTCTGCCAGGGAGCAAGATCCTGATTTCTCCATACCACATCTCGGCTTTTATAGCTGCACAGGTTATAAATAACAATCAGTCTCTCGCACTCACCCGCTTCTTTTTTTTTTTTTTTAATCTTTGCCAAAGGTACTGTTTAGAGATCTTTCTAGACCATTTATTTTTAAATTACCAGCCAGAGGAAAGAAGAAGGAGAAAAAAAAGAAAGAAAGTTCTCGGGCTGATAGCTTATCGGAATGAAATCCAAATGTCACATTAGTTGAGAAAGTTGGGAGATTAAATTTTCCGACGCCCTTCATCTGCTACTGACATTTCAGGGGGCTTTTCTGCCCCCCTCCCCCTGCCCTTTCTTCCTCTCCACGTTTAACATCTTGAGCAAAAACCTCATGGAACCTGTTCCCTGGACTAGGCCTGTAAATAGCTCCTTAAAGGTTTAGATCCTGGTTTGACCAGAGCACTGTTAGTGTGTGATGCTTTTTTGCTTTCCACAACAGCATTTTAAGTAGGGGGCTCTCTTTGTACAAAGTTATTAAAGGGATTCATTATTTTTATTTGCTGGGTTTTATGAGCTTGCATGCTGCAGAATGATTTGTCTGTTTTTATCCTCTCACTTGGATATTTTCTGTATTATCAGCCCTTCATGTTAAAAAATTTGGAGCCAGGCCATGTAGTTATGTAACTCATTTAAAAATTAGGAGGCTTTTGTTTGCCATATTTCACAGTGTACAAGTCAATACGGTTTATAAGTCAACCCCAGTTTTCTGATCCAAAAAGTTAGGACTTTTGTGGATCCGGTGTATAAGTCGACCTAACTTTTTGGATCAGAAATATAGGGTCAACTTATACCGGCCCCTGTGCACCCTCACTGCAGGCCTGGGGTATGGATATACGTCGCAGTGCCACTCACATAGGATGGGGCCAGGCTTGGCGCTCAGTGCGCATAGCCCCACCCCTGCGAGCAGCACTGCCTAGGCTGTACCACCTGAGTGCTGAGCCTTTTGCTGCTTGCAGGGGACAGGGCCGAGGTCAGGCTGGGTGCCTGGCCGAGCAGCATCTCCATGGTGACAGCAATGCCCACAGGCTGTGAGCCCCGCTTGTGGGTCTTTATGGAGATGCTGCTCAGTTGGGCACCAGCTCTGGTCCTGTCCCCTGCAAGGCAGCGCCACTTGCAGTGGATGGGGCTGTGCCTGCTGAGTGCCGAGCCCAGCCCCATCCCCTGCAAGCAGGGCTGCCAAGCCTGGCACTGCTTGCAGAGGACAGGGTGGGGCTTGGTGCTCGGCTGGTGTGGCCCAGGCAGCACCACTCACAGGGGCCGAGACGGGCTCGGCACCCGGTCAAGTGGGGTCTCCATAGTGATAGCAAGGCCCATGCCCCATGACAGGGACACTGTCAGTAAGTGAAGAGAGCTGGGTTGGGACTAGGCAAGGGGTTCAGCTGGGGCCAGGCTGGAGGTCAAAAGTATTGATATGCTGTATAAATCGAGGTGGAAATTTAAAGGTAAATATTTTGGTTCCAGACCTCAACTTATACACTGTGAAATACGGTAATTTTAAATAGCACATGCTGGGCTCCTTTTCTTTCCCTTCTGGGCTTTGAGCCTTTAAGGATCACATTATGAACTTTTCCTATGTGACCCTTAGGGCTAAAAACTTATATTCTTTTAAAATTAAATATGAGATTCTCATATAACTGAAGCACTCCAGGAGCTGGGTTTTGAAAAGAAAAAAAAACACTCAATATCATGAGACTTCAGATAAAATCACTGGCAGTACCCCAGTGTGTAGAAAGCCATTCAACATATACTGATATGTGTTACAAAGGCTGAATTTTGGGGCATTATCGCTTCTATGAGCTGGAGCACTACTCTAGTGTTGTGGTTGCGCTGTGATTGTCCAGGGAATATGTAAGAAGCAAGGGTTGGGAGGTGAGGTAGTATCTTTTTATTCAATCAGCTTTACAACTGGAGACAAGGCTCCAGGAGGAGCTTCCAGTCCCAAAGAGCCCCATGCTGTAGGCAAGTTAAATTCAGACATGAATTCTGCAGCTGCTCCTGCATGCCTGTCGGAGGGCAAAGCAGCCCTTTGATCTGAACACCCCTAAACACTGGGAAAGGGACCTGGCAAGTAAGAAAACTGGAAACCTAAATCCCTTAACTCAGGAAGTTGGGATCTGTAACAGAAGCTTACAGCTTTTGTCCCTCAGCTTTGCCCACTCTGGGGCTACATTTTCAGCTGGTGTGAGCTGGTGAAATGACAATGGAGCTGCATGGATCTACTCCAGGCTCAAGTCTGACCTTCTGTCTAAGTTATGTAGACTTTCCTCTATTGTAAATGGCTGGATACAGGGGTGGCCAGATACAGCCAGTGATGCTGTGTCATCAGACCCAACAGATCCCATGAATCCACAAATTTGGCAGCCTGGGAATGGTAGCAACATTAATTGCTGCTACTACTGGAGTCTCAACAATGAATGCTTCCAAAGCTTATCCTACCACCAACATTTTCAGACCTGTGGGGAGGCCTGTGGGCTGATGACATGGCCCAACACATTGGATCTGGCCTGTGGACTAGCCCCATGACACTCATCTGGCCTGCAGGTCCAGATGATCTGGGCACCACTAATTTATAAGAATTCTAATAGATTGTGTGTGAGGGAGAATACAGTGCATGAAAGTTAGGCTAAATTCCTTTCTCAGTGACAATGAGATGAATCCAGAAAAAAATTCCCCAACTACAACAGTTATTCTAGATTTACCCTACTTTGAGAAATGACTGTGCCCCCTGCTACAGAAAAAGGCAAAATCCCCACAATGACCACAGGGTAAATTCCTTTTTGACTCTAAATGTGGTGATCAGTCTGACCCTGACACACAACATAAACATCTCATGCCTCTTCTGAGGGGTCCCCCACATAATTAGCCAATTAATCATTCACAGAGAGAGAAAGGGTGGATACTTGGGGAGTGATGGCTGACTGCCTGTGCTTTGCTGTCAGTGTCAAACCACCTGTAAAAAACTTTGATCAAGCAGGCCTGGCTCTGCCAAGCACATGAGTTACCACACGTGCCCCTGATCTCTGGCTAATGTGACTGACCACTCACCCCTCTGAAACACAGCTGCAGCCTCAGGCTGTAGGGATGCCTTGACACAGCCTCAGTCTGTTCTGGCAAGCCTCTCATTTATAGCTCTCCCTGGTTCTCCAGGCTTCTGACCCAGCTTTGTCCTGATCTTGGATCTCCCCTGAAACTCAGTGCTGGCTCTGCTCTGTCTGATTTTCCTGGCATCTTGACTCAGCTTGGTTTCCTTGACCCAGATCTTAGATTCCACCTGGCACTCAGCACTGGGTCTCTGACCTCTGACTCCTGATCTCGGCTTGCGTCTTGGATTAAGTTTCTTGGATCTCTCCCCATGGTTCCCCTGGAAGCTCTCCACTCCACCAACCCAGACCCTGAATCCAACACTCTGGTGACCTGTATACCAGGTCAACTGTGCTGACCTCCTTGTTGCTGCCCAGGGCCTATCCCCATGACTGGCCACCTATGTCTTGGCCAAACCCTCATGCCACCTCATGCTAGTAAAGCTATCAAAACACTGGTTTGCATCCATAGATGCTTCTCAAGCAAATCCCGGGACATCATTCGCCCCTTGTACTTGGCCTTGGTGAGGCCACAGCTGGAGTACTGCATCCAGTTTTGGGCTCCACAATTCAAAAAGGATGTGGAGAAGCTTGAGAGAGTCCAGAGAAGAGCCACACGCATGATCAGAGGTCAGGAAAACAGACCTTACGATGACAGGCTGAAAGCCATGGGGCTCTTTAGCCTGGAAAAGCGCAGGCTCAGGGGT
>NW_017728997.1:50740869-50743870 GCF_001723915.1 Gavialis gangeticus | reverse complement strand
ACTACTGCAAGACCATTTCAGGCTGGACATAAGGAAGAATTTCTTTACTGTCTGAGCCCCCAAGATCTGGAGCAGCCTGCCATCGGAGGTGGTTCAAGCACCTACATTGAACACCTTCAAGAGCAAACTGGATGCTTATCTTGCTGGGATCTTATGACCCCAGCTGACTTCCTGCCCTTTGGGTGGGAGGCTGGACTCGATGATCTTTCAAGGTCCCTTCCAGCCCTAACGTCTATGAAATCTATGAAAACCATCCAGCAGACTGCATTCTGTCCCCCTACACCAGAGGATGGCAAAAGAAAGATATATTTGCTGGCCGTCTCCCCCTGAAATGGCTGTCATTAATGATTTTTAAGATGCCCCATCTATCTAATGAAATCCCAAATACAGTTGACTACCAGTCATTTTGCTCCAGTGTCCTGATCATACTGGTCCAGGAGAACATTACTTTTTTGAATGTAAGAAATTACAAGGGGGGGTGGGGATTGTTATGCTGGGCTGCAGGACAAAAGTCCCTTGGGTGGGCCAGATCATACCATGAGGACAGATTGGGGACTGTCATCCTTGTCTGTGCCATACAACTAAGGGCAAACCCCTGACACAAACAGTGGCAGCTGGAGGGTAATGACCTGATTGATTCTAAGCATGAATAGTCAGCACTCCACTGTGCTACAGCTTGGTTAATAATTGTGCCAGCAAAAAGTGCTTTGCTCCTGCCATAGGCTAAGGCAGGTACCTGGCTCCATGGCTGCAACTGTTTTAGCATGCTGCTTTGTGCAGTGTGTGTAGGACACCCTCTGTTACTGGTCTGGCGGGTCTTGCTCCCTGCTAGCTTTGTGTGTAGGTGCCAGTTCATTGGGCACTATGTCTCTTGGTAAGTCACTATGGGAGAGCTGCACAGAACATTGCCCATAATGCCCTGAGATAGACATGGCTAAACCCTGAAGTAGATGCATACTCAGCTGGGATAGTGTGACCATTCATTGACTGCACACTAACTGGGCCATGGGATGAATTACTGACAAAGCCTCAAGCAGTTACCATGGCACCATGTGCAGAAGGAGGGTGGCTTCTAAAGTGTGTGATATTTCAGAACTGTTTCTGTGAGCACAGCAGCTGTGGAGCAACAGAGGACAGTGCCCCAGTGCTACTCTCCTACACAGTGGCTTTAGACAGAAGTAACTTCATTCAGTTCCATAGAGTTATTCTCATCTAACTGAGATCAGAATCAGTCCCAACTAATTATCTTTTGCTGCTGCCAATGGCCAGATATGTCATCCCTTTCCTTCCTCCACAACGATGCATCCAGTTATGCAGTAATAGGGAAGGATCTTCCTGACCACTAAACTGGGGATCAGTTTATGCCATCAATGATGTGTGGCCCTGGCGGCTGGGGAGGCACGGCAGTAGCAGGAATGTGGCGGTGGCTGTGGGAGTGTGGCGGTGGTAAGCGAGGGAGCTCCCACAGATGTCACCGGTGCTGTCAGCGGCATGGGTGGAGGGGTGGCATGTGCCAACCAAGGGTCAGTGACCACCCACAGCCACCACCACCAATATCGGCAGTGTCCAGCGGGGGTTGCGGACCATCCGCACACACCACCGGTGGTGTTGGCAGTGAGCAGCGACTGCCCGCAGGCACCACTGACAGTGTCAGTGGCGCCTTTTTGTAGGGGGTGCACTGTGACACTCAGGGGGTGCACCCCTTACACACTGCCCCTGGTTTATGCCCTGAAGCACAGGGACTGACAGCTCTCAAAGGCCCAAGGGACTCAAGGTGCTATCTTGTCAGAAAGTGACACAGTACAATTTGGGGGCCATGTAACTTATTCATGAATGCATTTGTCCTTACTCGTTTCTTGTATCTTAAATAGAACTTTTAGTATTAATCTTGATCAGAAGCTGTACATCGCTTCAAAATCAGCAAAAGCCAAAAATGTTTTACAGGACTCCCCTTCGCAAGCTGTATTTATTCCCTATCAGGCCTCCTCTTATACCTGCTCTTGCTCATGCCTTTAGTAGAGTTATAGAAATCCTGTGGTTTACTGATGAAGGGTTTTTTATTTCTCTCTGGTTGGGTATAAATATCTGAAATTTATAATAATTGCCCAGACAACAGCAAGTCATGGTTCTAAAGAGACCATCAAGCTGCCACACACTTGATCACATTTATGAACTTTATCCACTCACACACGTGGCTTGACAGTTTCAGTACCTCACAAGACTCCAGAGTTCCCAGCCCTGCAGCACATCAGCACCAGCTGAATAGGGGTGTGCGAAGTGGGCCGTATTCAATTAGTATTCAGCCAGAATCAGGGACAGTGATTCAATTCATTGATTCATTGATTGAGCATTTGCCTCCATTTTCCTGAGCAGGGACCAGAACAGTCACCCCCCCCTCTGGGCCCCCCTTAAACCCCAGGAGAGGCGCACCTAGGCCAAGGGTCAGTGAGGATCTAGTTAGGGAACTTCTAGAACGACTGGATGTATTCAAGTCAGCTGGTCCGGATGATCTCCACCCCCAAGTGCTGAGGGAATTAGCTGAGGTCATTGCGGGACCCCTGGCACGGCTGTACGAGCACTTGTGATGCTCTGGTGTGGTGCCGGAGGACTGGAAGAGGGCCAACGTGGTTCCCATCTTCAAAAAGGGGAGGAAGGAGGACCCAGGAAACTATAAGCCATTTAGTCTTACCTCGATCCTGGGCAAGCTTTTTGAGAAAATTATTCTGGCGCATATCCACGAGGGGCCAGAGGGGGAGATTATGCTTAGGGGCAACCAACACGGGTTCATCAGCGGCAGGTCCTGTCAGACCAACCTGGTGGCCTTTTACGACCAGGTCACTAAATCATTGGATGCAGGGGTGGCAGTGGATATAGTTTTCCTAGACTTCAGGAAGGCTTTTGATACTGTCTCTCACCCCATTCTCATTAGGAAGCTGGGGGACTGTGGCGTAGACACCCATACAGTCCAATGGGTCGCCAACTGGTTAGAGAGTCGCACCCA
>NW_017728997.1:50729636-50740193 GCF_001723915.1 Gavialis gangeticus | reverse complement strand
CCCCCCCCCCCCCCAGCATGCTCAGCAGTGAACCCAGAAGTGGACCGGAAGTACTTCTGCCAGGGAGCGCGCTGGGTCCTGCCCTACCCCACCCAGTGATTGGCTATGGGGGGACCCCGGGCATCCCCCCAGACCCAGGAGGCACCAATTGCTGAGCTGAGGGGGGCCCCCAATGCGCTCCCTGGAGGACCCAGAAGTGGACCGGAAGTGCTTCTGGTTCACTTCTGGGTCTGCTGCCAAGCGTGCTGGGGAGCCACCTGTGCTCCTGTGGGAAACTCCATCCATCCCAGCATCGCAGCATTCACAAGCCACCTGCTACCTAGAGGTATGTAGAGAAAACATTTAAAGTTGTGTCTCTGTCCGAATTGCCAGATCTTTCCAAATCTTTCTGAATCGATTTGGAGAGTTCCCACTTGATTCGGAGAGATTAAAGGGTCCTCTGATTCCATTCAGATTCGGAGATTTGGCCGCTGAATTGGGTCGACTCTCTGACGAACTGAATCAGGACTGAAGCTTTGCACATACCCTACAACCAAACACATGGAGATGTGCCTATTTGCATTTCTAACATGTGGCAAGTGTAGGATGCACCAGCAAAGTTATGCTTCTTCCTTTAACACAACTCCCATTTAGCTCAATGGGAGTTCAGCGTAACTAAGGACACGGAATCTAGTCTGCAAGGCAGCTCAGGCTTCTTCCCTCCCTAATAAAAGGATTGCAACTGTTCATCAAATTCTGTTGCCTGCATTTTGCTTCCACAGCCTTCATTTGCACCTTTGGATTGGAATCCCATCAAAAACAGTCTCTTTCCTAGCTTATACAGCACCTTACACAATAAGGCCAAATCTCAGCTGAGACACTTGGGCACTGTCAAATATAAATACTTGATCTCTTTGGCTATCCCTCAGTACAAGGATGATGTCTGCTGGAAGGGCATCATTGGTGAGCTTTAAGACAGGTGAAGAGTCCTATATGTGCTCTGCAAGTTTTTCCACAGATATAACAGGTGGTGCTTTTGCAGGAGGTGGCGGTGGGGAGCACAGCTGTTGACCATGATGTTGTGCATGTTCCTTCCTCTGCTGTTTCTTGGCTTTCTGAGCAAGACACTTCTCTTCAAAGTGGGCTGCAGCTTGATGTATGGTGCAACACCATTGAGACCTGTTACCAGCCAGCACTTCCCAGTTTGTAAGGTTGATGCCACCTTTCTTAAGGTATGCTTTCAGGGTGTCTTTGTAGTGCTTCCTCCGTCTTCTGTGGGTCTTTTTACCATGACTGAGTTTAGAGAAGAGGACTTGCTTTGGGAGATGAGTGTCAGCCGTCCGCACACAGTGGCCAGCCCAGCAGAGTTGATATTTCATGATCTTCACCTCAGTGCTGGTTATGTTAGCTGTAGAGAGGAAGCTGGTATTGCTGCAGTGGTTTTCCCATCTAATGCAAAGGATTTGCCTGAGACACTGCTGATGTAACCATTCCAGGTGCTTAAGTTGGCTTTGATATGTTACCCACATCTCACACCTGTAGAGGAGCATGGAGATAACCACTGCATTGTAGACCGAAATCTTAGTTTCCATCTGTAGATCTCAATCAGTAAAAAACCAGCAAACCTGCTTTCTGAAGGGTATGCTGGCACAACAAAACCTATGTTCAATTTCTACATCAAGACTGACTGACTGGGAGACGTGGCTACCAAGGTATGGGAAATGCTCAACATTTTCCAGGGGTTCTCCACCAGTGGTGATTTGTAGGGGGTGGGGGGGCAGCTTGTGCTGGGGCAAGCTGGTGGAGCACCTTGGTCTTCCCAATATTAAGTGAGAGACAGCTTTAAGCTAGTGGGAAGCCTCTTTTTTTTGCTGGTTGGAGGGTTCATTTTGCCAGCTGCAGAACGTGGTTCTCTTCTGATGGGTAAGTGCTAGGATTTTCCCATTATTCTCATCAAACCAATCTTGGTGATCGTAACCAGAGTATACAATTGATTCAGTGCGTGCCTTGTGAATAACATTCTTAAGTTCCTCCCAATGTGCCTGAATGTCTTTGATGTTATCAGGTAGGTGAGCCAGCCTCTCAGTAATGCATTGCTGAAGAGCCATGCATCTAGCTTGGTCTTGGAGTACCTTGATGTTAAATCTCATCCCCATTCCTTTCGGTTGTTTATGGTGTTGTGGTGCAAGCTGCATGTCCATGATTGATCTAAGTGGTGGTCCATCCAACAGTCATCTGCGCCCCTCAGGATTTGGGTGATACAATCATTGTTATGATCATGGGCTCTGACAATAATATAGTTAAGAAGGTACCAGTGATTGGAGTGTGGGTGTTTCCAAGTGGTCTTATATTTGTCACTGCCTGAAGATAGTATTCGTGATGAGCAAGTCATGCTCTGCACATTTGTTGAGGAGGGGGATACCATTGGAATTGACTTTCCCCACCTCTTCTTTCCCAATGCTGCCACTCCAGAGTCCCGAGTGTCACCTAACTCTTGCGCTGAAGTCACTCATGAGGATGAGCTTATCATCCTTGGCAGTGGCAGTCAGGACTGTGTCAAGAGCTCAGTAGAACTGTTCCTTGTTGACTTCTTCATTGTCAAGTGTGGGGGCATATGCACTGATGACCATAGCATACTGGTTGTTACTGAGCTTGAGGTGGAGAGTCATAAGGCATTCATTAATGCCCACTGGGACTTCTGAAAGCTGACTAACAATCTTGCTCTTAATGGCAAAGCCAACCGTGTGAATGTGCCTCTCTTTAGGTGACTTTCCTTTCCAAAACAGGTGTAACCACCTCCTCCTTTTTTCAGCTGGCCTTCATCTGCCCAGTAGGTCTCACTTAGGGCAGCAATATCGATGTCATATCTTGCAAGTTCTCTAGCTACTATAGCAGTTCTTCTTTCAAGACACTTACTGTTTGGGGAGTCCGTGAGAGTGTGGACATTCCATGTGGCAAATTCAGTACTTTATTTTGTTGGTTTTGGCCGCAGGTAGAGTGATCCCACTGGATGCAGCAATCCAGCCAGGAGGGTTTGAGACAGCCTATGTTTAGGGCACCTTTTCTAGCCCCTTCCCCATTCAGGATGAGCAGAGGGGATCCTAATGGGGACTGCTCAGTCACAGCCATAACTGCTGAATTGTACTTCTGTCTTGGTAAGTACAAAACGAACATCACACAACTGCCACCCACGCACAGATTTGTGATAGGGACTCTCAGAGATCACAGTTCCTGACCCCACTGCCACTTGTCTGCTGATGCAGGACTTGGTTTGTGGGAGATGTTAACATCCCTGACAGAGGCCTGCACATGACATCTTTTAATGTGGAGAAGCCAATGTGCATGCAACAACCACACAAACTTGACAGGAAGGAGCCCTGAACCCAGTGGCAAGGATGTCCAAGACAACTGGAGACTTCCATCCCACTTCAGCCCTCATCCACCTTCACAGCCACAGAGAACCAGCAGGTCCTCAAGTACACCTGTTCCACCACTGAAGTCTTCAGGAGTTTGGACCATGCTTAGACTGGGACCCTGCCTTAAACCTGTTCACTGGGAGAGGCCCTACCAGGAGTACAAGACTCTAGACAACATAGATCTGAGGGTCATTGGAACACACAAGCCTCTCCACCAAGACAAGGTTACGGTCCAAGAAGAGGATAAATACTTGCTAACAAAGCACATTTGACCCCCTCAGAGCCAGTCCTATTCTTCCCTTGGCAATACGCTGTCATGGGTCCATGCCTTAAGCTCATCTTTATCCTTAACTACAGCCCAGTTGCACAGGTTGTAAAGCTGCTCTCAGAGATGGCCCCAAACCAGAACTCTTTAACTTTCAAGCCAAGTTTGGACACCTTATTTTACAAGAGATTCTCTTGCCTACCTGGCCCTTGTGGATCCTCCCCCTCTATGCGACACTGGTCAGGCCACAGCTGGAGTATTGTGTCCAGTTCTGTGCGCCCCATTTCAAGAGGGATGTGGACAACATGGAGAGGGTCCAGAGGAGGGCCACCCGCATGATCCGGGGACAACAGGGCAGACCCTACAGTGAGAGACTGCGGGACCTGAACCTATTCAGCCTCCACAAGAGAAGGCTGAGGGGGGACCTGGTGACCGTCTATAAACTCACTAGGGGGGACCAGAAGGGTTTGGGGGAGACGCTGTTTCCCCTAGCGCCCGCTGGCATAACAAGGAGTAATGGGCACAAGTTGATGGAGAGGAGGTATAGATTGGACATCCGCAAAAACTACTTCACGGTTAGGGCGGCTAGGAGCTGGAACCAACTTCCAAGGGAAGTGGTGCTGGCCCCTACCCTGGGGGTCTTTAAGAAGAGGCTGGATGCCTACCTGGCTGGACTCGTTTGAGTCCCATTTCTCTTTTTGGGGTTTTTTGTTGTTCTCCCGCCCTGGCGGGGGGTCGGGCTAGAAGATCTACTAGGTCCCTTCCGACCCTTAATCTATGAATCTATGAATCTATGACTTTATGCAGGTGCTCACTAGCCTGTGCTTTGCAGGTCAGATATGCGAATCATAATGAAAGGTGTGGGAATAGTTGATTTTTCAGTGTGATGGCTAAACCAAAAGCCAAAAAAAAAATTATTTCAGGTTAATTGAAACCAAAAATGTATCTTTTTAAAATGAAATCAAGCTAAGTTTCTAACTAAAATATTGCTTCTAAATGAAAAGCCAAAGAAAATAAAGTGTTTTGACTTTTCCAAAATTTCATCCCTGCCCCTTTTCTGAAGTTGAAACTGTTGACTGAATCCAAACCCAAATTGTAAATAGCTTCTCTTACACTGAAAACTGCATTTTTTAGCAAAATATTATATGGAAAATGTTGTCCAGCTTTATTCATAATAGTCATAATATTCATAACGGCATTAAACCCTACATATTTTGGGACAGAAGGGATCTGAGATCCTAGCCCATTCCCATCCCTATGGTTTCTAGTAGCACTTAACCTCCTAAGGAGCACATTCTCAGTTTATCTCTCAAGATCTTCACATCTGAGGCTGAACTCTAATCAGAGCTACTCATGAAATAAGGATACCGCTGAATCCAAACATGAACCACACCCTTCCTTAAACTTCAACCCAATTTAAATTTCTGGGTGCTTGTCCATGTAATTGGCATTTACCTGCTAAAAATACTCGTAGTTTAATTTTCCTTACTTAGTTTATGACGACTAATTAAGTAACGTGGATGTGATTTACCATGCCAGATTCACACAGAAATTCAAATAGCAGTTCCTCAGGCCACACGTAACCTCACCCCCTGCAAATACATGACTTGATTTAATATGGAAATGCCTTTGTTTCTGTTCTTGGACCAGCAGCAGTTCATGACAAATAGATGATAACACCAAAGCAAGGATGTGCTGGTGTCAAGGAGACAATATACTGCAATGCTGTTGTATGGGAAATGCATCTTTAGCACAAATGCTCCCTGGCACTGTAGGGAACAACAGGCTTGATCATGAGGTGGCACCCTTGTGGCCATCTTCAGAAGCAACTTGAAGGAGGTCTGAGCCAGTGGAGCTTAACCTATCTGGCGCAGGTCTTGTCTACAGGCCAGATCCCATTGGCAAGGTCAGTCTATTGGCTGGATCCTGTGCAGGATGAGATGCAGGGCTGATCTGCACGTGAGATCCAGCACACCAGATCTGGCCATGGAGCTACCCCATGCACCCGATCCAGCTGTGGACCAACCCCACATGCCAGATCTAGGTGGAGACTGATTCTTTGTGTTGGCACGATCTCATGAATGGGACCATATCAGCTGGCCCATGTGGCTTCCCACAGGGTCTGGAAATTTGGCAGCAGAGGAGTGGTGGCAGCATAAATTGCCACAGCTCTGGAACCAATTAATGCTGCTACCGCTCCCTTGCTGCAAAATTTCTGGACCTATGGACTGGATGACATGGCTCCATGGGTCAGATGCAGCCCTCAGGCCGGAGGTTGAGCACTACTGGTCTCGGCTGATGTGATCTACAGTTTTTTCCAGTACCCTGAGCCTGTTAGCTGCAGCAGCTTGGGGCTTCTTCTCACCTAATGATACACAACCTGCCCTGTTCCACCTTGGGAAGTGACCTGCTCAGTCTAAAGTAGTTCATGAGATCTTCAGTTGGTATTCCTTACATGCCAAGAGGCTGGAGGGAGGGGCAGCATGTGAAAAACCAGGACGGGAAAGGTGGTGGAAGGTCAAGTTGAGAGTGGTGATTACTTTAGCAGATTACTTCTTCTGGCTCCTTGGCAGACAACTGATATCACGTCAGGCTCCTGCCACTCAGACTCAGGACTGAACTCTGAGCTCATGTGGCAGAGCTGTAGCAGAGAGTGAGTGCAAGTTCAAAGGAATCTGAGTGTAACCTACTCTTACAGAATCCAAGGCACTGTGGCAGGGAGGGGGAGAGGCTAAGTTGGGATCATTTACATGCTGAGAACACCAGATCTTCATCTGCCCCCTGAACGAGGCTCTTAGCCTTTGGGGGCAGTAGTGGGGCCCTAGAAAAATAATTGATGCTCTAATGCTGGAGTGCACCCTGCAGGCAGCACCAACCGTGCTTTTTCAGAAAGTCAACCATCCCTTCCTGTCTGGGGGTCAGTGACAGCAATACAAATTGTTCCAGTCCTGAGTCCTCCCACAATGTAGAATTGGGGAGCTTTTATTTCTGGAATCCAGTGTTACTCCATGTAATTCACCCTGAAAGTGAGGAGAAAGTTGAAAGGCCGGGAGTGTATCAGAGACAGGAAGGGGAAGGAAACAGAGAAGAAGTGGAGCACTCCTCAAATAGAGGGCTGTGTGATGACTGAGGCTGGGAGACCTTGGAGCCTGTGATAGTTTGTTCCCTCAGTTAGGAAGAAGCATTAACAAAGAATGGACTAGAATGGCAAGGTCAAGGAAAGCCATGCAGTGCATCTCTTTACATGAGGGACTGCAGCACAATTATACAACCTGCCGGTGATGGAAATGGCAGCTTTCAGGTTTGTAGGATCTGCCATGTGCACAGTCACTCTTTTAGGAGCTTAATTTCCTCCACAGCTATAAACAGTGAGGCACAGAGAAAGGGAAACCTATCTGGAAGCTGTGCTATTTCTAGACTTGCTGTATCTACAGCTACAACTTTCACACTTGGCTTCTTGTATATAAAAGGTCAGAATGAGAAGATGTCTGTTGTGATTTCTCATGTTGACTAGTCATTTATACAAATGCACGAGGCAGGATAAAAAGATAGGGAAGTGAATCAAAGCTTACATGTGTCAAGCTAAGGCATGGAGCTGGAACACTGGATGATACACAGGGATCATAACACCAGAAAGGTCCAATACAATGATGTCATCAGTCCGTACCTACAAATGTGTAGTAGCTGCTCTGTCCCAGTCATAAAAGGAGCAACTGCAAAAAGGCCTGACTGCTTTTTGATAATTGTGGACCTTAATGATTTACCACTGATCTGCGGCAAAAAAATTAACACACTTGTGTGTTATGGGATAATGGGCCAGATCTTTCAGCAGTGTCAACCTCCACAGCTCCACTGACTGCAACGAAGTGGTACAGATTTACACCAGTTGGGGATCTGTCCCAGAAGAGTTTGGCTCCAGTTATGGTCTGAACACTGTCCCTTGTCATAAACACAATAATAAAGTCAGGAAAATAACTATAATTTTCAATCGCTCCACCAGTGGCATCCAGCAGAGAATGTTAGTTGAGCACTACTCTATGAATAAACATTGCCTCCCTCGCTGAAGAGGAGAGGCAAAAAGTTCCTGACTTCTGTAAACATTCGGAGTATCATGAGGTCCCTGAGTGAGTCTTCTGGTATACCCAGCTCAGATGGGAAAAAAAATTAAATTAAATTAAAAGCATGTTGAAGATGAGAGCAGAGCTGAAGTGCAGGCAAAATGAATGGGAAACGCAGTTCTATTTTCCCCCACATTTAAGCCTAGCATGAGGCTCATGAATAAAGTCACAGTTTCACTGAATAGGCATTGTCTATTAGAACTAACTTCATTTCAGGGAGCTCATGCTCAATTTAAATCTGAAAAATGGAACTAAATAAAGAAAAGATGGGTTTTGCTACTTGGTTCAATTGCATGCATCCTGGTATCATTTTTTTTTTAATCTCATCATCATCATCTTTTATTTCTTTTCTTTTAGTTGGAATTAAATTATCTGGGATTTCATTGGGAAGCAGTAATAGTGTTAATAGCTAGTGTCCTATCCATGGAAAATTATAAGCGTTTTCAATAGGGTACTGAAAATCTTGATATAAATAAAAAAATAAGAGTGGTGAAGTCCAAAGAGGAAGCGATTCAGAGCGCTGCCATTGGCATAGATACAAACCACTGCCTTTGTTTGTTTCATTGGCCAGAAATTAAGTTCCTTTTGGTCCCCACATTGTTAAGATAGCCACTAGCTTTTCACAAGCAGTGATGTCTAGTGTGGGGGGCAGAGCCCTTATAAGGATCTGAAACTACAAGGCATCACCACCCGTAGCAGCATCCTCCCACTCATACTTGATCAATCTGCACCCCAGTGTTGAAAGATGCAGATGTTCCAGTAGAGACAATTTACTCCTGGGGCAGAGAAACAGCAATTCCCACTATTCCCCAAGGGCTGCACAAAACCCCACAGCAAACCTGCTGGAGCAATTTGAGCAAACCCTCTTTGAGCAATATCCTGGAGCAGACCATTTCCCAAACATCCTAGGCCTACAACCCCATGAATGTCCTTGCTAACATTGTAGGCACCCTCACCTATTGGAAAGCAGATTGGTTCTTGTATTCAGGATCGCCTTTCTATCATTGGGGCCTACCACCTTCTGTTACCACAGCCAGGGGCCTGGATGAATCCTATGCGACTTTGGTTGAAAGCACATCTGACTAATTAAGCCAAAACACACGAGAAAGTAATAAACAGGTTTCTCCCAGGAGATGCCCAGATCTCAATTCTCAGGGACTGCTGTAGGCCAAGTCTTAAGTAAGTTACAAAAGTGAAAGCTTTAGATAGGCTTTCATGGTGTTTCAGTGCCCCTGCTTCATGACAATGCTGCCAGCCTCTCGATTTCCCAAGTTCTGCAATTGCTTTTGTAGGCAAACTCAGTCTTTTCCAAATGGGAAAAACATGGTGGACCTACTCTAAACAAAATGAGATTCTTCTCCTCCTTGCTAGTCAGTGGTTGGCTATCACCCCAAAACAAGAAGGTTTATAGTCCTCAGATTTTTTAATCCCATATAATGTGACTGTTCTTATTGCTCATGTAAATTTCTAATTCCCCTCCCTCCCCTCCACCTGAGCCTGCTGGCCCACACTCCTACCCACTCCACTCCAGCAGGGAAAAGTCTGGCAGGCATACTGGCTGCATCCCCACCTGGGTTTCTCACCCCTAGCCCTTTGTCAGCCAGCCCTCACTGCTTTGGCTAGACAGCAGAGGGGAAGGGCCAGCACTGCTTTCCTTGAGCAGTCAGCACAGCCCAGGCCAGGACTGCAAAGCATCCAGGGTGCTGGGGGACTATGGTTTAACTTGAACCAGGAAGGGGTCTGGGACAGAAGTTTCATAAACTGGTTTGATCTAAATCATTTAAGTCTGGTACTACACTCAACCAGGTTTATCTTAAACCAGTTTTAGCCATTTTGAAACTGGTTTATGTGCACTGAACTTTTGTTTTGTTAGAGGTTTAAACCAGTTTCTGATGACTTAACTCAATTTATGTGTAACTCCAGTCCCTAGCCCTAGTGCTAGCTGATGCTAAGTACTTTGGAAAACCAGGTCTTGTATTTCTTAGATACTGGGCCAGCAACATTTTGCTATTTAGGATCCTTTTGCCATTTATGACTTGGTGCCTCTGTTCCCCCTCTGCATTTTAAGAATAATATTAGTCCTTCAACACAGAGGGGTGCTGTAATACTAATTTCATTAGTGGTGGCAAGGCCCACATTACAGTGATGATGACATAGAAAAGCCCATGATGAAAGGAATAATTCTGTCTGCAGAGCAGGGTTTGAATACAGTGCAGTAAATAAATGCCCCAACACTACACACACAATGAAGAGAAAGCAAAACATCAACAAACTTCTCATTAAATGAGCACTGTTTCCTTTGTTTAAAAATGGCAAACTCTCTGATTAACACCCCTCCCACATACAAATTCTGATTTAAAAACCCCAAATCCATGTTTTCCACAATTAAAATGACATGCCACTATAAATATACATACATATACATATACATATACATACATACATATACATAGAGAGAGAGAGAGAGAGAGAGAGAGAGTGCTGTAAATAGCCACAGTTTCCCATGGTTTTCTTCCTTAAAAAGGAAAATCCATGTTTTTCTCCTTCAAATAAGAAAATCCACATTTTTCTGCAGCAAATGGAAAACTCGGATCATTGCTGAGTACTAAGGGGAGGGGAGGGGACAACTCGGAGGAGATCTGTATTACAATAGAGTCACTTGTTTAGCGTTATGCTCAAGACCTTTAAAATCCTAGACCATGTGAGATTTGCGATGTACAACTGTTTGGTTTCCTCACCTCTATCTCACTATCTTTTTCATGCCTCAAAGCAACAGTAA
>NW_017728997.1:50718360-50724636 GCF_001723915.1 Gavialis gangeticus | reverse complement strand
AAGAAAATCCACATTTTTCTGCAGCAAATGGAAAACTCGGATCATTGCTGAGTACTAAGGGGAGGGGAGGGGAGGGAAGGGTTTGGGGGCTAAACAGTATGAGATCATAAAAGTAAAGACTGTGCCCCAGACTCAATCCAGCATGAAAAATTTCAGCTACATGTTTATGATTTGGGAACACTCTAAGCAACTGAATATAAAGTCTTATGCTGGGTAGTGTCAGGCAACCTTAACTATGGGTATCACTGCTTGAGTCACCAATGATCCTTATCCAATGTGATTTTAAACATCTTAGCTGATGATAGAGTTGCCATGTCGCCTTGAAGGTAATTTGAGATCAGTAAAAACGCGAATGATGCAAATATGGCCCTCTGTAGTTAAGAGATCTGTGAATAAAAAACAAAGCCTCATCTTCTCTTTCATGAAAACATCTAACTCACCTCTGCTTTTCCTCTCCCAAAATATTCACAGGGGCTGATTAGAGTCTCCGACTTCCCCTAAAAGGAAGTCATGCCTGCTTGCCATTTGTCATCACCATTTATTGATTCCTCCAGTAGCAAGTTCCTGTCAAACTTCCTATTCCCAGGACAGGAGGGGCAGGCTGTGTGACTCCCTGCTGCATCAGCAGGGGAAAATGGTGCCACAGCTTTTGTCAGCAGCTGCACTTTGAAGAAATTGATCTTATCTGATCTCAACTGGCCCTCAGGCACTCTTCTTTCTTGTTATTTCAAAGCTACTGTGACGGAAGAGCTAGATCTGAATATATGATGCGCTGTTTGGAACTAAACTGCTTAATGTTTGTATAAATTCTAGAGCTGGACGAATCCCATTTCTCAGGCCAAGCCCAGGTCTTTGGCTCAGAATCCAGCCTCACCTTCTGGATGTATATTTATAAAGTATTCAGTGAGTAGTTTGAATAAATCAGTTTCAGGCAACGATGGAGGGTTTGTAAGCTGCTCATTGCAGCTTTTTCTTATTCAGGATATGTGGTGTGAGACTTCACGTGACTTCATTTCTGCCTCCATATTGGGCAACCTGAAGCACGTTAGAAATATAACAAAAGGGAAATCCTACAATTTACTACAAATTCACTGAACTTTCAGGATTTGCAAATGTTCTCATGGATGAGTGAGGAATTAAACCAACCTCTCACATCAGGGAATTTCACAACCACTCAGGACTATGTCCTGGTTTCACTGTCATCTTCTCATCCATCAGAGCTCTTCTTGACTTCAAACACAGTATACTCACAAACATAGGAAAGAAAATCTGGGTAAGGTCATCAGGATTTGGCCTTATGTAAATAAACCGTTCTGGCATTCAGAAAGCAACACTTCTCACTGCTGTCTAGGCAATACTCAGTCAGGCTTTGTGCTGCTAACATGGCTAGGCAGCCATTTTTTATGTAAAATAATTTATAGAGCATTTGGCTCACAAGGGTCTGTCTCAGTCAAACCCCATCATCTCTTGCTGTTTCCAGCTTTGACAGCCCTGGAGAGGGAAGCAGCAGCAGGGTGGGCAGGGTCACCAGAATGTCAGCAGAAGCAGCAGGGCCTAACCCATGACTCAGGAGTGTCACCTCCAGCAGCGAGGGAAGCTCCAGCTCCAGGGACCTTTGTTCCTTGACTTCTCTGCTGAGGGTGGAAATAAGCATCTGTGCAGCACCAGAGCTCTTGTGATGTGTAACCTCCTCATCAGGAATCAAAATCATGCATGCTACAGAAAAGCCATGGGATGGCAACAATCTGCATTAACTGCTGACAGGGGCAGGCATGGCAAAGGCTATTTACTATCCCACACCTTCTTGAGATGTTCCCTCCCCCATCTTCAGTTCCAACCCCATAAAGTCTATGGGGAAGCAGCTCTGTGAGAAGCAGAAGCCAATGCTGCCTTATGGCTTCCATCCAACTTGGAGGGCACACTGAGTGCACCTCCCCACTGCAGCAGCTCACAGCTGAGAGGATAATCAAGCAAACTGTCTGACTTTTATAGAGCAACTCTCTTCACAAAGGATCCCAAGGTACTTTACAAGCTCCATACCTAGGTAACCTATCACCTTCCAGTAAAATGCAGCCACCTCTGGGGTGAAACAGGGCAACAGCTAATGCTTGTGAAGTGCTTTGAACAGACAAAGCACCGTTTAAGTGCTATCATCACAAAAGTATCTGGCAAATGCCGACCCCCTTGGGAGCCCAGGGAAATTCAAGCTGTCTGGTTTATATTTAAAGCACTGATTGCCAGAATCACAGGATGGCTTTGCTGGGAGGGGGGCTAGAGAATTAGATTCAGTCTCTAATTAAAGCTTTGCTCTTCATTTGAATTTCAGATGCCAGCTTTAATTTTAGAAACTTTCTTAGGCAGCGAAGTGACTTGCCTGAGCGAAAGTGCACCTGGCTCTGGCTGATGGGTCACTGAAGCCTGGGCACAGGCTCACATGGGACAGCAGGGCAGAGCTTTGTGTGGAACAGAAGGAGTGTACGAAGAAGGGGAGGAATCCTCCCCAGGCTGCAGGTTGGAGGTGACCTACTGGGTGGAGTGGCTTTTGCAGACCCTAAGAGGTCCTCTTTGTAGGTGACAGAGCAAGAAAAGCAGGCCCCCAACTCAAGTTGCTTATGCTCGCTCTTCTCCCCTTAGTCCCCAGACCTGAGCTCTGCTATGTCCACAGCTTCCTCAGTAGCACGATGCCCTGAGTGTGTGTAGGAAGTGCATGAGAAGGGCAGACAAAGGAGACCATCAGTCCACATGTACCCTCTGCTCATGACACAGCTAGGACATGTGACCTAGGGTGCAGGGATTGTACTTACATATTCGGTGTCTGCCTTGGAGTCGTAGTATTCAATATCCTCCTCCTACAGAGAAAAAGGGAGAGGACCGATTAGCTTAATATACAACCCAGGATGGCAGGACACAAGCCCTCTATCACCCACACATTCAGACGGACTGTGCATTTTTGCTGCCTGGGGCATATGCCACAAAAACAAATAGAAACATGGTATTGCTTAGAAGGAATTTCCTGCAGGATATATGGGAACTTAAAAACAATTCAACCCTTGAGCCATTGCACTGATAGGAGCTGGCCTTTGGCTTCCTCCTTTCCCCTTGGACATTTTTTTCCAGTTTCTAAAACTGTGCATTAATTGTAGCACTTGCTTTACCAGCACAGACTCAGCACCAGTGTCAGCAGAGAAGAGGTGCCTCCCAACTTTACTCCTGCCTGACCTTCTGCTGACATCATGATGCATCTTCACAAGAGGCTACGATGTCACTTGTCGTTTCATCGTTACTGCTACAGCCTTGATGACATTGCCCTACATTATCAAAGAGGGGCTGTGATGCTGCAGCCCCCCAAAAAGTCAGTTGTGAAGTTATAGCCATAAAAAAAGCTGCTTTACTTCAACCGCAAGTTACTGGTCTTGACGCAGGAATTGCTGGGAGAAATCTATGGTCTGTATTATTCAGTCCAGTACTCTCTTATAGCCTTAAAATCTAGGATGCTATGAAAACTTGTACAAGGATCCTCTGTGATGAGGGGACATCCCATCATAGAGGATCCTTGTTCAAATTTTCATGTCATCCTAGATTTTAAAGGCACAAGACAGCATTGGTGCATGCTGGTGGGGGCAGGCTAGAAGAGTCAAGTACTCTTCTTCCCAGACCAGACAACAGCAGAAGCAACCAGACTGAAAAAATAGAGAACAGTTTCATCATTCCCATGGAGAAATACGTGCCATTAATTTGGGGTATTTAGAAACTATTTACGCAAAAAGGTCTGCTCCTATTCCTCTTCCCTGTGCGCTAGGACATGCGGCAGCTGATAAAATTCATAAAGAGGCAGGCAATTCAGAGAGCAGTAATACTGTCAAAATAGAATTTTATATTCCATCAAAAGGGGTAATTAAAGGGCACTCGGAGAATCTATTCTGCATGCAGGGCTGAAAGCCTGAATGAAGCAGCGAAGGCAGTGTGCACCGTGCTAACATGTCTGCCATTCAATCAGCCTTCCCCAGCCGCTGCACAAAACCATCTTTCTTTCCCAGAGCTGTGAATTCACAGACAGAGTTTTATTATTATTACTGTTATTATTTAAAGAGGAAATTGATCTGTGCTGAAAGCAGCAAGTCAGGCAAGAAACTCCACCCACTCCTATGGGGATCTCAATCCTTCCCCCCCACAACATGGGCACATCTGTGACAGAAGCCCCATGGGCCCTTCTTAGCAAAGTGGCTCACACCAAGCCCCATGACATAGCTATGAAAATGTATGGATGTGGCAGAAGGGGCTGCCTAAAAATGCACGTCAGCTTGGCTGTCAGTTTTCTGCAGGGACTGGACCTTTCTGCAGCAAGCTTGGTCAGTGATGGGGCTTCTGGAGCACAAAGGCAAGAAAACATACTTTGGGGGCATCTGAGGCAGTCACCACACATCCAGCCTGTCCTTGAGTCTGTGATCAGCAGAGGCTGAGCAAGCAGAAGATGCTGGTTGGACAGAGGGATAGCAGGACATCTTGTCTTTGTGGCCTGCTGCGAAAAGGAGCTGCCGATGTTGGGGGATCTGTGTGGGACTCCTGTGTGTCTCTGGATGCACTGAGGGTAGGGGAGAGGGAGCTAGCAGCTGCTGCAGGAGCAGGAGAGGATGAGAATCAGAGCTCTGGGACGTAGGGACAAACCTGCATGTCATGCTGCACAGAAGAACCAAGAGTGATTGATGGCTACTGTACTGTTTGTGTCTGATCAAGGATGCCCACTGCCTGTTTATTCCTGGTAATGGCATTGGAGGAAAGTCCCAAGGGCTGCAGGATTATCTCCACCCTAGGGTGAGGGGTGAATGTTAAAACCCTCTATTGCCAAGCAGAACCCCCACCTGCAAAGGGCTGAGAACTATGTAGGATTGATGAGCATACGAAAAACAGTCTGGGAGCACTGTTTGGGTGCTCATGTATTGGCATAGCCCCTGGCTGCTTTGGGCTAAAAACTCTTCTCTTTCAAATGTGGAGGGAGCAGAGAGGCTGTATGGAGCTGTGAGCAAACAGCAGAAGGGCAGGATTTCCACTGTGGGGGGAGCACGCAGCCCCAAGCTGCAGTGTGCACTGTACATAAGGCCAGGGCACAACATTCAGATCAGGACATAAGAATGTGGGCAGAACTGCTTCACTTTCCCTTGTGCCTCAACTGCAAGAGCACAGGTTTGGCCCTAAGCAGTTTGGATGCAGCAGCACGATGTTGCAGATAGAAAAGAATGATGAGCTCAATGGTGATAACCCATACATCATGGCATATATGGGGCTGCACTCAGGGCTCTGTATATGAGTTGGGTGAGTCCTGGGCACTGCCTGGTAATGGGCAGAATCAAGAGTTATCAGGTCAATATAAATAAAAAAAGTCTGTCCCTAAAGACATTACTTTCACTGTTGCAATTTTATTATGCACAATAGCTTTGAGGGTAAATTCACCTAGTGGTTTTGTGTGTCCAAGTTCACATGCCTGAAAAGGGGAGTGGCTGTCACTGGTGAGCCCTCAGCACTACCTGAAAATCAGGCCCCTTTGCTGTGCTTCAAGCTCAATACCCAAAATAACTGATTGGTTTTGAAAACCCGGGTTAGTGCTTTGCATTTATAAGCGTTGTACATACTACACAGGAGTAGTTCCATCCACTGCAGCCATATCAAGGTAGAATCTGGCAACCTTCTGACAGCACATGGCAATAATAGTGCACAGCAGGTTAGGACAGGACAGGTAGTGAAGAAGAATGTCAAACATTCAATAGAGACTAAAGGTGGGGGGCATTTAGGAGGACAAAATGTAATGATCTTGTTTAGGATCTTTAACAATTGAAGTAGTCACGGCTGTATCTAAGAGATGTCAAGTTAGTAACACAGTGCCCAAGACCACCAAGCTCTGGCATTGGTTCAGTACTCACACAGAGGAATAAATATGCCCTGTTGAATGACCAATTTCACAAACAGCTTGTCAGCTGCATCTATACATGCAATTAGTGCAGTGCAATAAACTCTGGTGTAGTTTGAGCCAGAGTAAACTGCTCCCGGGTGCAGTATTCACACCAGGGGTGGGCAAAATATGGCCCGTGGGCCAAATATGGCCTGTCAGGCCATTCTATCTGGCCCCTGGGGCCCCTAAAAAATTAGAAAATTTGTATTTATCTGCTCCTGGCTGTCTGTCAAAGATGACAAGAGACAGGGGCAGCAGGACGCAGGGGAAGCTGGCAGGACCCAACAGCCAGGCTTGCCCAGCCCATATTTTGCCCCCTCTCTCCCTCCCCC
>NW_017728997.1:50711921-50713360 GCF_001723915.1 Gavialis gangeticus | reverse complement strand
GGCCCCTAAAAAATTAGAAAATTTGTATTTATCTGCTCCTGGCTGTCTGTCAAAGATGACAAGAGACAGGGGCAGCAGGACGCAGGGGAAGCTGGCAGGACCCAACAGCCAGGCTTGCCCAGCCCATATTTTGCCCCACCTCCACCCCCAGCCTTTCCCACCCAGAAGCCTCTACCTAGCAGCGCCTTTTGGCCTGGGACCCTGGGGCTGTTCCTGCCTCCCTGCACCAGAGGGAAATTCAAGTAAATGTGTGGGGGTGGGGGACGCAGAGAAGGGCAGAGGGGATCGCCCCAGTCCTTGGGGCCAGGCCGGGCTGGGCTAGCTCCTGCTGAGTCCTAAGGTCCAGCCATGCAGTCAGGAATCATATGGTGCAGGAGTGGGCAGGGAAGTGGTGAAAGCAGCTTTGGGGGGGGGGAGGGGCACATGGGACACAATGGTGGCAGTCTACTACAGAACTCCCACCCAGAATCAAGAGCTTGTGCAGTGACATCTGGGTGGGGCCAGCGCCGGTGAAGCCCAGAGTGGGGCAGCAAGGGTGCAGGATCCAGGCTGGCAAGTGCTCTGGAGCCTGGCTGGCTCCCCCCGTCCCTGCTGGCACAACCCATCCCAGCTCCATAGATCCTTGCTGGCCCAGGCCCTGCACTCCTGCTGCCCCGCTCTGGATCCAGCTTGTGCTGGCCCCAGGACACCAGCATAGGCCCCACACTCTCGCTCAGCTGTCGCTGCACTCTGATGCCCACTGCTGCCACTCCCCACCCACCTACTACCACTTTCAGCACTTCCCTACCTGCCTGCTGACTGCTCTTACACCACACGGCTCCTGACTGCATGGCCAGACCACGGGAGCACAGGACCGGTGCTGGTACCCCAGGGCCAGGGGGAGGGGGAAGAGGGAGAGCAATGAGGGACAGACAGCATGTGTGTGTACAAAGAAGGAGAGAGGGACAGTGTGTGTGTGTGTGTGTGTGTGTGTGTGTGTGCGTGCGCGCGCATATGCAATGAGAGTGTGTGTGTGTTCATAGGGTGAGTCCCACATGCACACCCCACCATTTACATGCACTCACACCCCCCCTCACACTGCCATACATGCAGACCCCACACCCACACCCCGTCACATACTTCAGCCACCCTCCCCCCACACACAGGCCCCCACAAGCTTCATACCCACTCACACCCCACATATCCCCAAAAACACCCTCATGCTCCATTACCCCACACCCACACCTATCCATCCCCTAACCCCCACAAACACACACCCTCCCCCACACCCCACATACCCACACACACACTGGTGCCACCCAAGACCATCTAACCACTAATGCAACCCTTCAAGTCCTGATTGATCAAGTCTTGCAATTACCAAAGGGTCAAAAGGGTCAAGGCTCAGGGTCTGTCTGTGCTGAGTATCTCCAGAAAAGATTTGGATTTCAATTCCAAAG
>NW_017728997.1:50700661-50711867 GCF_001723915.1 Gavialis gangeticus | reverse complement strand
CCACACACACACAGCCCCCCACAAACCTATACCCACCCCCCATACCCCCACAATATACAAGAGTAAGACTTCATTTTAAGCTATTGTGCTATCACCTCTGTGTATACTACACATACACAAGTAAATCAGGACAAAACTATTTTTTGAAATCAAATTAATGAATGTTGTAGATGTTCACTTTTTAGCATATAATTTGGTATTTTTCTGGTTCCGAGACAGCAAAACTCCTTACTGAAAGGAGTACTTCCCGGGGGGGGAGGCAAGGAGAGGGATTTCTGGTGGCAAAAGTCAGGGGTTAGAGGGCGGGATTTCTGGTCACAAGATAACGACCAGGGTCCAGGGCATCTGTCAAGGGGCAGGTCTAACCACGTGGCTCTCGACAGCTTGCCAAAACTCAGTAAGTAGCCCTCCAACTGAAATAATTGTCTGCCCCTGGTCTACACATATGCCCAGGATAGCAGCAATGTGAGCTGGGGAGGAGCAGGCCCCCGGCTGGCTGGGCTGACCGGGAACAATTTATGCCCCCACTCACCATCTACATATGCATTTCACCACAACAAAGTACTCCACTATCTTATGGTAGAGGTAATTAGCTTACTGCATCCTAAGACTGTTGCACATGTAGACAGTGATGCTTTACTGTGGAGCTAATTAGTCTACTACAGTAAAGTACGTGTAGATGCACCCACTGGCTGCATCCAGACGAGCATGGCCATGGGGTATGTGGTGCCACAGACACGGGTGTGGTACCACATACTATGCATTCAGGTATGCTCCGTGCTGCAACGTAGCAGCATGGAGGGGGGTTTTGACCCCAGGAGATTCCAGGGTCAAAAAAACCTGTGCACACAAAAAAAAAAAGCAGGGCAGCGCATGTGGGGAAAGTGTGAGCTGCCCAAAACTGGAGCCTGGCTAGCATATCCATACTCCAGCTGCCAGCCTGGCTCCAAGTGGCAGGTTCACCACTGCTGCAGCCCTGGGAGGGCCCCAGGACCCCAAGTAAGGCTGCTGAGGCCAGCCCAGTGCTGGCCACAGCCTCCCCTACCCCACCCGGGGTAACCTGCCACGTACCAGAGGGCACATGGCACAAATGCTCCCTGGAGACAACTAGCAGCGGCACAAAGTGTCCCTCTGCTTCTTGTCCCCAGGGAAACAAACATCTATGCTCGTGTGGATGCAGCAACTACACAGCAGCTTACAGGCAAGTTTCACTTAACATTGTGCTCTCAGTTCACACCTCTCTTTACTTAGGCAGAATACCTGTTCTGTCTCTAGCTCATATATGTATAAAATCCCCATCAACTCTGTTCTCTTGTCTTTCCCTTCCAGTTTGAGGATGATATTCACTGTTGACAGCAACTCTCTCTCTCTGGTCCATCATCATCCTTACCATAACAAACTCTTCCCAAGACTTCACCACTCCCATCTGCAGCATACCACAGCCCCTTGGCCAGCCAGAAAAAATGCAGTTCCTTTAGTACACAAAGCCACTCCATCCAGATCAGGTACCTAACACGTATGCCATCCCTTGGTCCTGATTCTTTACCACCAATGCATTTATGCATTGGCTAAGAGTTACATCTGCAAAATTACATGCCTGAAAATTAAACTTCTTGTGAGGCTGCCAATATTACCAGTGCTGTTATGCTGACTTCAGTAAGAACTGGAACAAAGAGCTCAGTGATGCTAACATTGCTCTGGAGTTATCCTTTAGACAAAAATCTGCTCAGCTAAAGTGATTTCCTGCGTCTTCTCTGAATTGCTAAGATGCAAGCTGACAGGATCCTCATGCTTAAAGAGATCTGAGCAAATTACTTAGGTGAGAACAATCACTGGGGTGATGTCTGCTGGTTAGAAAGGAAACACATCACATTAGGAGTCAGGTTATCTTTAACATTCAACACTGAATGTACCCTCTTCCTCACAGATTAACTAGGAATTGGGGCCAGGGAGCAGAGTCCCACAGTTGAATGCATTTGCTCTGTCCACCCCCTCCCCCTGTGAGAGGTTTAGGAAAGAGATGGTTGGAGTTAGACCAAATTGTCCCCGTGATTGTGAGGCAAAGATGGCAAAAAACTTATAGAAAGTGTTTGGAAAAGGGGCGAGATGATGGGAGAGAGTGGGGAGAGGCATATACACTGCTCAGCCATACAGGACTTCTGCAGGTGAAGCAGTGTGGAATATCTCAGTAATAACTTGCTCTTTGATCATTAAGTGAACACACTCATGCTGGACAGGGAAAGAAGAGAATCCTGATGTATTAGGCTGGAGATGGGGACTAAGACTGGTTGTGTCCCATAATGCCTTCCAGCCACATCAAGTACAGGAGAAAAGACAATCATCTTTGGCCAATAGCTTTTAAAAATGGTTGCCTTAATCTGTCTAAATCCATATTTGTGCATCTAAAAATTGGTCTGATTTTTCTAGTGGTTCTCGCTGACAGTATTAGAAGCTTCTGAGTGAACTTCACTTTTGGAAATCAGGCCACATCCCTCTTTTTTCCTCTCTCTGAAGGTTTTCTCTTGCCTTTCATCACTAGTCATTCTCACCCTGCATGTAAAATTCATAATGCTTGCAAAAACCCTAGTGGACATTATGGAATTTCTGACATTCTTCCTTTCTGGGTTAAACATTTTTCACGGGGTATGCATGTGTGTGTCAGTGTGTGATTAGTTTATTTCAAGGTTTTTTTAATTTATTGCAATTTTTTTATGGGGAGGGATGGTTGGATAACTGGGTGACGCTACTGGGAGCATCATTTTTTCTGTGGTGGGAAGGCTTTTTCAAAGAGGAAGATTTTGCAGTATCTCTGAAGGAAGGTCAGAGTCTAGATTCATCCACTCTCCATTGGGACTTTGTTCCATAGCCAGATTTCCCTGACTCTGAATAGCTAAATATGGAATTAGGAACATAATGTAAGTCACCCCATTTTGAAAACTAGGTCACACAAAGAAAGAAACGTGGAAATAACTAAGCGGAAATGATCTGCTCAGTCATTTCATCCAACCTGGGAATGGGGCTCAGTGCAAGTTTTTTTCTTTCATATAGATTATTTTGTAGAGTTTTGCTTAATCCAATTCTAAAGTGAATTTCCATCATTTCCCATGGAACCTACAAAGACACGCTAAGCCTGGCAGACTGCCTGTGATCCAAGAAACCACTCCACGTCATGATGGTAAGAACGAAGGCTGAGACCACTGCTACTCTTCTAGTTGCCTGAAAATAGCTTCTGATTGGGTAAAATAGAAGCTACACGAAGACAGCAAAGCAAAGGTCTACTTTACATAGGCTTATAGATCCTGACAGAACAGGCTCACTGGAAACTAAAAATTTCTCCTTGCTTTCCCATAGCTTGATAACAGCCATGAAGTTCTTATATATAAGACCCCTCTAGGGTTTGGAACACCTGCCCCTCACAAACACACAAGCTCTTCCAGCATTCCTTCCCTTTGCACTGTTCCTGAACTTCTCCTACTCCTGGTTTCCAACCTGCAATGGTAGCAGGATGCCCTTCCCCTCCTCCAGTCACCACTGAAGACTGTTCAATGAATGCAACTTGGAGCCAGGGAGTCCTTGATGATGGCCCTTCAGTGTCAGAGCTGTGGACTATTTTACTAGATATTTTTCAACTAGAGCAGGGCTGTCTAATTGGAGGCATGCAGGCTGCAGGCAGCCCAGAAAGGGTTGATTTGCAGCCCCTGGGCTCCCACATAGCAGCTGCTTCCCTTAGCACACTGCCTGCACCAGGTGCTTTGGGCTTTCCCATGTCATCTGCTTCCTTTGCTTTCCCCAGAGGGTGACAGATTAACTCCCCCTTGCCCCAGGGAGGGGAGTACACCTGCCCACATGAATGGTGTAGTGGTGGTGCGAAGGTGCCCACTCACACACAGTATAATAGTGGGGGGTGTCACCCATACATGTTGCAGGATAGGAGGTTCACCAGTGCATACAGTGGGGACAGGCTGCACAGGGGTAGCCCAGGGAATCTGTGGTTGTCACTACTGCAGCCTGATGGTCCCTGATGGGACAGCCTGTGTGGCCTGCAACCTCTGGGCACTTTGAAGTTAGACTGCCCTGAAATACGGCTGCTCCCTTCCAATTTATATCACAGTTAAATCAATCTTAATTTTAGGTCCCAGCTCCTGGGGGTTAGGATTCATTTCATCTGCTTTCTGACACACTGCTTTCCAATTTATTACCTCTCCTTATGTTTCAGAACCTCTCCCAGGGGTATCACCCATGGGCTTTCCATTGGTCCTCACTTTGTGCAATGAAAACATTTCCTTTTTCATAATCCTGAGTTACACTTCAATGTTACCTTGAGTGTATGAGGTGTTATAATCTCCTATTGACTGCTTCTGTGCTCTTTGTGATGTGATAATCCCTCAGCAATTTCAAGTCACACAATGCAGCCACGCTGCAAGATCAGATCTAAAGAGGCTATAAAAACCCTTGCATCAGGTAGCAAAAAAATGTTGGGAAAAGCATGCAACTGGCTAATTTCTCCCTCTGTACCCCATTGCAGTCATATCATTCATGAGTAACAGAAAGAATCTGATCCGTGTGCACACTCCTAAGTGCTCACACATGCTTCTAAAAAATAAGGCCCTATTAAGAATAATTTATAGCATCCCTTGCTAAACTCACATTTCCTAGCATTCCAGCTAAACTGGCACTCCAGTGTCCATGTCAGAACACCTGGTTAGTAGCAAGCGCTGTAATAAAGTCTGCTAACGGTTTAAAACATACTCTCTCCCTGCTCTAACTTGCATCTGAGATGGGTCCCTGAATTATTGCAGATATATTGCCCTGTCATGTCAGTGGAATCAGTGTGTACAAGGACAAAATGTATTAAATATACAAGTAAGATTGTATGATTGTGGAGAATGCAAGGGATCAGAATTAAGGTTAGTGTCAGCCATTTTCTGACTTTTGAGGGTTTAGCAAGCTGGCAGACAGCATACATACCTCTGGGCCGCTGCTATATATGCACAAGTGTGAGCTATTAAATCCCATTAGTGTCATCTTGTGTTCTGGCTACGAGGACATAATCTAAGCTACACAATGATGACATGAGGTAAATGCCTGACAAGGCCTGCTACAGGTATGTAACTGAGAGTGTACTGGGTGACACTGATGCCATACAGAAATTATGTCAGTGCAAAGGAGACATGTTTGGGCCCTGCCTCTTCCACAGCTGGAACTGCTAACCTACCACAACCCCCCATGGAAGTCAGATGAGCCCAGGGATTCTGAGCTGCTGTCATCCTAGGGTGGGAGAATCAAAACCTTCCACTGAGCGCAATGTGTGGACTATACTCCAGGCTCCCTCCTCAGGTGTGTTGTCTCCATCTGATGTCCCATTGTGTTATGGGGCCAGCTCTGGAGCCTCCAGTATATGACCCCAGTGGCCTCTGGACTCTCCAACAATCGGGTCAGTAAATGGAGATGAAAGGCGTGTTTTTCCATCCATTTAAGCTGAAAGCAATGGAATCCTCCAGAGTCTCAATGCTACTTTTAGCTTCTCTGCAGCACATTAGCAATTTAGCCCCGTGTGGGACTCACTTGTCACCGCAATGAAAGAGAATGACAAACTGCAGCCTTGCTGCTACGTGGGGGCATCTGCTTCTAATTACACAGGTGTATGCCGGAGCTTCACTCCAAGTGGGGAAGGAGCCCAGCAAGGAGCTGGCATATGGGGGGAGCTTCAGACACCAAAATGCAGCAGGGGTGAGAGAAACTGTTCAGTGATAACCTGCTCACACAGGGGTGCACATAGACGCACACATCTCCACACATGCACCTGCTGGGAAGGATCCAGCTTTTCCTAAACGACCCACATGATTGGCTCTTCAGCAGAGAGACCAAGAACTGAACAGGCTGTTGAGACTAAAAAATCCTTCTTGATGTACCCATGTTTCTGGATTGGGCTAGTCTCAGGCACAGACACAAGTGTTAATGTGGCTTGGGTAGAAAGTTGCAACAGGCAGGTCTCTGTCTGCACTGCAAAGGGGCCTGTGGTATAGCTGGGATGGGGCACTGCCAGGTTATACATGCTCTCCAAATCCAGCAGGGTGAATAAGTAACACAGACAAGCCCTGAGCCTGCCCCCAGTAGTGTGGAGCAGGGAAAGTTTTGTAAAGGCCATCTGAACTGCAAACAGAGAAGTGCTGTTCCTGTTCGAAGATGTTGAATTGCAACTGAACTGTCAGACACAAGCCCTTGTTCTCCATGGCTCTGACACCATCCATGCTCATAACAAAGTGGTTTGACAGTCAGTTGAACAATGGGATAAATTCCATCACCATCCATGCAGTATAATATATGTCTACTGGGATGACAGCCAGTGCGGTGGGCACCCAACCAGATACAGTAACTCCTTTTGCACTGCCTTCCACCTACATACAGTGGATCTCTCCCATGCTTTGACAAAGAACCGACCTACCTACCCCATGTCACACACTCAGCGCCACTAGTGCACTGATCCTCCTCACGCCTACACTTCTCTTCTTCTTCCACTCCAAGTGGGGCCAGTTTCCCAGTTTCACCTGTGTGATGCGCATTAGTAACACAGCAGTTTTTTTGACACTGGGAGATCTTGGTGTCAAAAAGAAAAAAACATTGCTAAAAAAGAGGTGCAGCACATGTGACAACAGCATGTGCCACCAGAACTCGGTGCCTGGCTGGCCACAGCCACACACTGGCTTCTGGCCAGGTTCTGAGTGGCCAGCTTGGCACGGCTGCTGCCCCGGGAGGCCCCCACGACTCCATGTAAGGCTGCTGGGGCCAGCGCAGGTGCTGCCCCCAGCCTCCCCTACCCTACCTGGGTCCCTTTGCCATGCACTGGAGATGCATGCAGGCACATGCTTGGGGACAAATAACTGCGGCGCAAATATGTGCCACTGCTAATTGTCCCATGGGAAATGTGCACCCCTGCATCTGCATGCTTGTGGGGATGTATGTGCCCTGGAGGTAAATAACAGCAAGTAGTGTTGCCTAGAAATACCGCAAGCCATGGTGATGCTGCCTCTGGGGAAGGTGCTAAATAACTACTAAAATGATGGGAGTCTTAGTTTTATTTCTCAAGTTGGGGGCTTTAGTTTCCTCATGTACCTCTACCAGACCCTAGGGAGCTATACCCTCTCCACAAGGGCTCTCACCCAAGTGACTCCTTGCTCTCCCTGCAGGAACCATATACCAACAGGCTCTCCCATCTTCACAGCTCGCAGCATGAAGTGGTTAACAACAATCTGCAGTTGTACATTGTGTTCTGGGAATGTGTTTTCCTGCCACCCTTCAATCCAGGGCATCATTTGCTTTGGCTTGCTATTCACCAGAATGCACTCCAGAGTGTGCACTGCTTGCAACTGCAGGTTCAGGGTTTGCAGCAATGTACAACTTAAGAGGGGTCACTGGATCAAAGCTGAGGCTTAGCTAGCAATTCAGCCTGGTGCACTAGAAAAGGGACAAGGATTCAGCCTGGCACACTGGGAAGGACTGGGATCATGAAGCCCTGGTGTCAGTATCACACCCTGCAGAGGGGCTGGCTCCTTCAGCAGCCTCTGAGACTCTAATTACAGCAATAAGGAAAAACTGAAAAGGGGAAAGAAAATAAAAAAGAATTGATGTAGCATCTTCCAATTTCTGTTATTAAAAAGCCTAGTCATTAAGGGAATGTACTTATTAATTATCTGTGATTTGTTGTGAAATGCTGAGGGGTTTACAACAACAAGGAAAGAGAACAAAAATCATTTCTATTCCGTGCCTTTTCTGGCTCCTTCTCTGCACCCCTCCAGGCCCCACACACAGCTCTGCCCTCTTGCCAGAGCTGCCATTTCCCCAGGTTCCCAGCCATCTGCACTTCATAATTGAAGGAACCCCTGGGAGACCCGTAACACAAACGAGCTAATTTCATGTTTAATGATCTTTAATCAGAAGTGAGTGTGACTAACAACAGCCATCCAGAAGGTGCTTTGTTATTCATTTTATCTTCCATCTCTCCTCCGAAAAGCTAAATTCTCTTTTGACATGTGATGGCCCAGATTCTGCTGGAGGAGGACGGGAAGATGTGATAATCATATAGTAGAGGGCAGCAGCACTCAAGAAAGTGAGTCTTGCTGGCCTGAGTAACACCACCAAAACTCCATGCAAAGTCCTCTCTATCTCTTGGCCCAGAGAATAAGGAATGGTTGAGGTATTGTAAAACCTGCTTCTGCACAAGGGATTACAGTGTATGACCCCTGAGTTCCCTTCCAGCGCTATGATTCTACAGACACAGAGTACCATGGACACCAGGTGATGGGTGGACTGTGTTTCACTCTGCTGTCAGAACAGTTTTTCCTGAAGGATTCTGCCTGTGGAAACCTCTGAGAACTGTGACTGGAGGCAGCCTCACTGCCAGATGAAAACCTGTCACCCTAGTGCCTCTGTGCAACAGAAGAAGAAAGGAAAACCAGGGCTCCTGCAAGTATCTCTAAAGCTGCAGATGAAACAGAACAACATCATGTTGGATGATTTGAGAAATAGCATGTGTTCATATAATTAACAGCTGGGATCTAATTAATATCCATGTGCTGGGCCAGAGTTAAGGTCGCATGCTGTGCATGTGATAAAAATGATGGTGGGTCTATATTTTCTGGTTATTTATGTGTTTGCTGCCATGATCCATGACTGCCAATTCAGGAATAGAGCTTTACAGATGACAGTCAGCCAGCGTGCGTAGGTCTGTGCTAGGTCTAGAATTAAACCCCAGCAGACACGAGCTGTATCTGTGTACCCTTGCTCTCCAGGCTCAGCAAATCTAGCATATGGACCAGAGCAGCAAACCATCCCACTCAGAACCAAGCCATCCTTCAGGAGACAGATCAGCATCTGAAACTCCCAGAGATGAGTCATTGGAAAGAACAACTCAAACCCAAGAATGAATTGAGCTGTTACAATTCTCCACCCAGCACTGACACATCAGCAGACACCCCACTGCGGTGGAATATACACAACTAAGGGAAGCCCTTGTCAAATGAAGGTGCAGTTGTCATAACAAGGGATGGAAATTGACAGATACAAAACACAGCCTGAACACAAAAGAGAGAGGCCATGCAACTAGCATGAGAGAGGAAAGACTGGAAACAGAGCCCTCATATGCCAGCACCCAGCATACTAGTGTGTGAGACAGTCTTTCTCCAGTCTTCCTAAGCAGTTGACCATGGAGTAGTTGTGGATGAGGTGGGGGAGGTTGTCAGACTGTCCCCACAACACCAGGCTGTGGTGTGTTGAGATGCTGTGCTTCTCTATGCATTCAAGCTCCAAACTCAGGTCTAGTATACCTTGGGTTAATGTGATGCCACATGCGAGTTCATCAGCTTTTAGCCTGGGTGCAGTGTCACATGACCTAAGCTACACTTGGCAGCATGCAGAGTTTGCTTGACATAGAGGCACTTTGCAGTAACATAGTGCTATCATAAGGCAGCTACATTACGCTGCTTCTGGAGCCATGGAACAGAATGGTTGAGAACCGCTGAGAACCTAACAGATGTTTCATCCAAAGGTCTGTTAAACAGTACGAAAGCCGGAGAACAAGGAGAGAGAGATGGCATCATGCTCTAGAACAGACAGGCACTAAGGCATAAATAGCTAGGCAGTGCTGGCAAATGGAGGCTAAGGATCTGCCCTGACAGATGATGTGTGGATCAACTCCACTCTGACTGAGACCTGAGGATTTTTTTTAGCACTCTGACACTACTTGTCCAGCTTGTCATGCTGCTTAAAGCCTGACTGACTAGAACCAAACAGTGGTACTGACAGCAAGGCCAGCACGAGGGGGGCTTTGCCTCAACTCAACAGTAGCTTGCCAACCAGAGGGAGTGCCTGCTGTGTTGGGCAGGTGGGTGCGAGTCGGTAGCCCAGCAGTATATGATCACCTCCATGGCAGGAACAGCAGGTGAGCCTGCATGAGTGCTTAGAGCAGAGCAGCAAGGTGGGAGCAGGGACCAGGGAACAAAACAATGCAGGGCTGCGGTTTCTGTTAAATATCATCATTCCTTTGCAGCTGATTATCACAGGCTCTGGCAGATGCTGACACTCCTCCCCTGTTATCTCTCCACTGGCAGCGTGCTGCCCTCTGCCACTGGCACACACACACACAAGGGAGCATGCTGATCTGCTGAAAGGATGTGGACGAGAGGCAGCATCTCTTCACTCCTGTACTGGACTTTGAGCTCTCTGGCTAAGGAGAACAATCATTATCCCCTTCTTCCTTGGCTAAATCGTCAGTTTCCATAGAGATCACCAGCCCTTTTAAAAAGGCTGAAAGGAAGGACCGGCAAGCAGATTAGACCACATACCTTTCTGTGGCTTCTGTTCTGCACAGTGCCACATGTGACACTTTATACAAATCATTCAGTGAGGTCATTTGCTGGCCCCAGCAGTCTTACCTGGTGGCCTGGAGCGGCAGGGGGACAGGTCGGGCAGCACAAAGGCCTGGCTGGTAGCCACAGCATTGCTTTAGACAGCCCAGCATCTGTGTGTGTGTGTTTGTTTTTTGTTCTGGGTGTTTTGTTTTTGTTTCTTTTGGGTTTTTTGCCTCACACTGCATGTTTTGCCCCACACTGCAAATTTGCTGCATGTCTGGACACAGCCCTGTTGTCTTCTGTTTCCTTCCCTAGATCTCAGAGCTTTTACAAGGGTAGGTGATCATTACATCTGTTATTCAGGTTAAGAAATAGTGGCCCTGTCCACATTAAAGTCTTCCTCATATGCCTCCACTCTCACTATAACTTTTGCCACCCCAGTGGCAGTAGGATACAAATCACCACAGAAAGCAAGTGACTTGGCAGAGGTCATCCACACGTCAGTGGCAGAGCTAGGAACAGAGTCCAGATTTCCTAATTCCCAGTCTGGTGTCCCGCCTGACTGGACAGCATGGTTTACCTTGGATTTATAATCAACCAGCAGCGCAGCACTGTGCTTTGCAATTGGCTCGGACTGACTCAGACAACTAGAAATTAGGTAACTGTGGCCTCGATGCCTACACAGTCAGATGGGTCACAAATTGGCTGAAGGGCCACACCCAGATAGTGGTGGTGGATGAGTCATTTTTGACCTGGAGGGATGTGGGCAGTGGGGTCCCCCAGGGCTTGGTACTCAGGCCCACACTGTTTAACGTCTTCATCAGCGACTTGGACAAGGGGGTGAAAAGCACCTTGTTCAA
>NW_017728997.1:50698260-50700491 GCF_001723915.1 Gavialis gangeticus | reverse complement strand
GAGCAGGTCCAAGGAGGTGATCCTCCCCCTCTACGTGACACTGGTCAGGCCGCAGCTGGAGTACTGGTGTCCAGTTCTGGGTGCTGCACTTCAGGAGGGATGTGCACAGCATCGAGAGGGTCCAGAGGAGGGCCACTCACATGATGAAGGGGCAGTAGGGCAGGCCCTACAAATGGAGGTTACGGGACCTGAACATGTTCGGCCTCCACAATAGAAGGCTGAGGGGGGATCTGGTGGCCATCTGTAAACTTGCCAAGGGGGACCAGCAGGCAATGGGCGAGTCCCTGTTCCCCTGAGCACTACCAGGAGTGACAAGAAATAACGGCCAAAAGTTGACTGAGTAGGTTAAGGCTAGACATCAGCAAGCACTACTTCACAGTCAGGGCAGCTAGGATCTGGAACCAACTTCCAAGGGAAGTGGTACTCCTCGCTCCTACCCTGGGGGTCTTCAAAAGAAGGATAGACAGACACCTAGCCAGGGTCATTTGACCCCAGCTTTCTTTCCTGCCCATGGCAGGGGGTCGGACTTGATGATCTGCTCAGGTCCCTTCCAACCCTACAAACTATGAAACTAAGTACAGCATGCTCAGTAAGGGCTGCCTTTGGATTCCTCTGGGAGATCTCTCACTGTTGCATCACCCAGCCCCAATCCAGTAGAACCAGAGCTACTGAAATATGAAGAGACCTGCATTTCTATCTCAGACAGTCATCAGTGTCTGAAGCATGTTTATGCCTTTATGCCCCTTGAATTTCACCTTCTGGTTCCCCCGAGCAATTCTGATGCCCCCCTTTCTCTTCTCTGTCACACACAGCTGCGCCCTTGCCTCTCTTCTTTGTAACTTTCCCCAGCAAATAGTCTCCTTTCCACGCACTGTCCTAAAAAAAAAAAAGGCAACAATGGCAGCAGTGCAGAGCAATTCCTGCAGTCCCCATTTTTGCCTCCCTCCACCCACAGCTCTGCAATGGAGCACTGCTGCCAGACAGCATTATCTGGGTAGCCTCTAAACTGATGTAGCTACTTAGGCCTTAATGGCTCAAGCTTAGCAATCCTAATTATGTGGCTAAGGACAGCAGTTTCTCCCTCCTCTTTCAGTCTTACTCTCTCCTGTGTCCTTATTTGTTCCTTCCAAGCTCTCTCCCTTTCCTCTTCCTCATAATGCCACATTCGCTCCTCTTTCAGATTTTCTTCCCCACTCATTCTTTCACTCCGGCTCGCACTCTCTCCAACCTGCTCAAAACAAACCTTGTCTGCTTTCCAATTAACGTCCATCTGCTGAGGGGGGTGTACTGCTCTCCACGGGGGGGTGGGATTCTGGGTTAAATACACATTAAATGAACCATCTGAGCACAGAAATCACTCATGCGCTGCCTGAGATGTTTAAGCTGTGAAAGCCAGGCCACCGGGCCCAGAAGAAGTAGCAGGCTAGCCAGATGTCACACCAGCATGTCTCAGAAGCAGTAGCTGCTGCCGAGAGGACAGAAGGGTGTTGAGACCTCCTGGTCCACTTTGCCTTGAAGGGGTGGGTAGGGATAGGATGGATATGGACATGCCTGTGGGTACCTCCTCTCTCCAGGAACTCGAGAGGTGAACAATATGCTGAGGAATACTTTGTTTAGAGAATGGCAGGGAGAGCACAGAAGGCACGGTCTCCCAGCTCAGCCTGATGGCAATGTCTGGCTTTCACGACACAGCTAGAGCTGAACTGCCTCAAAAGAGATGGCTCTGTGATGAGGCAGGTCTGGAGGCTCAGTTGTGTATGGACTCATCTTTAATACAACTTACACATATTGAGAAGTCGTGAATAAAAGAGCCTTATAGATGCAGGAGCCACTTCTGAACTGCAGATAAAGTTTGGCAGCTGTTAACAATGCACAGCAAGGATACATTCACACACTTTAGACTTATGGAGTACTTCCTGATTTTAATAAGGGCTAACACTCATCCAGCATCCTGACATCTGGGACCTTGCTAGAAAAAGATTCTTCCAACCACTAGGCTGCATTATTCCACCCCGACCCATTTAGCAATTATTGTATTCATACCAGAAATTACATTTCAGTCTTACAAGGTGATCAGATATTTGCTCCAGTTTGCTGCTGTTTACTCAATTGAAGCACCAGAGACTACATTCTTTTTGGGGCTGGAGACCTCAGTGGAAGAGGTATGTGAGCATATACCTCCAATCAGAAACTCCCCTAGGGGTGTGTGGGGCCTGTGGGGTGGGGGGGTG
>NW_017728997.1:50669546-50698065 GCF_001723915.1 Gavialis gangeticus | reverse complement strand
GTGAGTGGCTGGAGTGTGGAGTCCGCGGCGGCTGCACTGAGTGGTGGCACCTTTGCACATGCCAATGGCACTCTCCGCAGGGCCTGTACAGTACTGTCTGCGGGGCCTCCCAAAATGTGGGGCTCAGGGCAGTCGCCCCAATTTGCACCCCCTCCCCCCTAAGGGACAGCTCTGCCTCCAATACCCATGGATACTCCCAGATCTGAATGCAGAGATTTGGTTCTGATTCATATTTCCAGACGGGCCATCCTCAAACCCAATATGCATTCTCCAGAAGTGGGGAAACACTCTATCCCACCACCACATTCTGGGCAGATGTGAATACTGCTTGAGCTGCCTGTGTAAATGCGCTTCTCAAGACCCCCCCATTAGAAACCAAAGCTTTATTCTTGCTACATACTCACAAACTAAGATATGTTAAGGGGGTTCTTTTACTCTGACTCAACACTAATTGTCTGACACTAACAGCAGAACACCATAACATCACAAGAAAAGAAGGCTACTGCCCCAAAGGGAAAACATTTAAGGAAAGGCACCTTGAAAGAAAACAGGAAACCCTATGCCCCTCTCCCTCATATTCTTTCTTCCACAATCCATGCCTGCTTCCTCTTCCTAATCTTCATTTTCCTCTTCCCCAGCACGTTAATTAAAGTGCACTTTCTGTGTACAGGGCTCTGATATTTCTAGACTCTTTCAGATTAAACACTGAGGAAGTTAATGAGTGGGTGGAGGATGTCGAGGAATGCTAAGCCTAGCTTCTGCACATATTATTCCTTTTATTTAGAAATGAAAATTTAGTGGCAAAAAAGCAGTTGTTCATTATTTTAAACTTTGGGGGGACAGATATGAGGTAACTGTGCCTCAATAAAATGATAGCTGCTGCCCATTTAATTATACTGTAATTGCTAAATGGCATCTGGGTAATGGCATTGTAAGCACCGTATCATTAAAGGATAAACACAGGCTTATTTTAGTCTTCTAAACCCTCAGTGCAGGTTACGCAGAAATTACTTTGGGATCTAAGAGCAATTACACGGTAATCTGCAGAAGCCTGTAAATACTGTGTCATTACCTGGTCTTTGCTAGTAAGTCCAGCTAAGTGACCAGGGTCTCAGTTTTGAATGCCTCATTCAGGAAAAGCACTGAGTTCAGTGGGAGATTTATCTGCACAAGGACTGTAGGATGGGGCCCATGCAACAAAAGGGAAACAGGCTACCAGATACCATTTTAGCAAAGCACATGGACGCGCAAGGGTTTCCAGTTCAACATTTTTTGTACCTCCCAGTAACATGAATTCTGATTTGCTCCTTCCCTCAGAACTGCTCCCACTAAACATAGCTACCTCAGTGCCTCTTTTAGTCCAGGTGATGAAGAAGGACCATCTATTCCAACTTTGGAGATGTATCTCACCCTGATGCTGATAAAAAGAGGATACTCCTCTTTGGAGGCCACACAACTTGTGGTTGAATTTGGTTTCCTTATGTAAACAAGCCTGCGGAGGTGTCAGGAGGTGGCATTCATCTTACTATGCTCATCTTCCCAATTCCTTGGTAGGCTTCTCCTCAGTGCTGTGTCCCAGGCTAGCTTCCAATTATTTTCGGGTAACCGCCCCCATACTCCCCACTGTAGATGTTAATGCATCAACTGTGTTGGAATGTGACCTAGTCAGACTATAAGCCCTGAGCATTTCATTTGTGAGGGACTTGGGGTGACACAGAAGTGAATGTCTGCTAAGTTTATTCAGTGGAACTTGCCTGGAAATGCCAAAGGGGACATTTTATACCACTTTACCACTCCAAGCCTACTTTCCATTTATACCCATTACTGATGACGTGCCACTGTTTCTGGAATGGGCCTGGGAATGAACAGAAAATTACGCCACATGCTAAGACACGATCAGTGGGGCTGCTCCCAGAGCAGAAGTGGACCAATTCAGGGTACAGAAAATCCTCAGTACATCTTCCACTGCATTTATACAGGTGCCATCTCAACATGTCTAGCTCATCCTCCTGCTTCTCTTCCTGAATCCTGAACCTAGCCTGAAAATATATCAATTATCACAAACGGGAAATGGAATTAATTTAAGGCATCTGGGTTAGCCTGCTATTTGTTTTCAGGTGCCAGTTTCCTCTTGGCCATAACTCTCCATCAGAGTGAACCATGCCCAGAATCAGTAAGACTTCTGCATCTTTAGTATGATACAAAATGAATAATACTTTGCCTTTCATCTGAGGATCTCAAAGCACCTGCATACACTGAGACAGCATCTCAAGGGAGCTTCAAAGTAGCAGCTGAAAAATTACATTCCTCATCCAAGCACAGCTTGAGCAATGGAGAGAGGATGAAGGAAGTTTGATTGCATTTCTTGATCCTCAATTTGCATCATGGCATACAGTATATTCTGGATAATTTGCTACTCCTGGGGGAATGCACACAATGGTGATTTAGCCTACAGAGGCCAATTATCAGGAGTTGACAATAGAGGGATCAGTGCTGACCAGAAATCAAAACAATGACTTTTAACCATGGCAGCAAAATATTCCATAGGCAAATTAACCAGTTTACTGTATTTCCTGTTTTTTGGAATCAGTGGACTAATGCACTGTGAGCTCCTTAGGCTTGATTCCTGCCTAGAGCACATATTGTATACAGATAAGCTTTAGTTGGTCACACAAAGGTGGAGTCTTGCTGGAAACAACTAGAGCTACGTAACAAGCTTTTGGGGTGCTGCTGGTGGGGTGGGGGGATCTCAGTGGGTGTGTCTATACATGCAAATGCTGCTGGATGGGTTTACTCCAGAGTAATTTACTCCCTGGGCAAGCATCTACATATGCAACCATGTGGGAGAAGATTTACTGTTCCTGGCAGCAATCTGCCCCTGCCCCCTCAGAGCCTGCACAGGCCCCCTGCAGCAGCTGGGGGGAGCATTAGGCTCCTCCTGGGTGCTAGCCTAGGGGCTGGCAAGGAGCACAGGGCCAGAAGACAGCTATCTCCCTGGGAGATGCCTGCTGCTGGGGCAGGCTCCAGTGGCAGAGTCCAGGCAGAGACAGTGTCCTCCTGCCCCAGCAGCAGGGAGCTCGTGGTCCCAGCTCCCTGACTGGAGGGCAGAAGTCTTGGAAAGAGCTGCAGGGGAGGGGCAGGTCCCAGCCCCCTGCCCCAAACTGCTGGTAGGGCAGCTAGCAGTGAACCCCCGGCTGAGCAGGGATTCCCTGCCCAGCCAGGAGCTCACTGCTAGCCGTCTCACTGATGGATTGGGGCAGGGGGCTTGGACTTGCCTCTCCCCCGCAGCTCTTTTCAAGCCCTGTGCCTCAATCGCCCAATTGGAAAAATCTGTGGGGCTGGGACCTGCTGCTGTCCGGGACAATTCCCAGCCAGCCCTGGGCTGCATGACAATGTCTGCACATGCAGCCCAGAGATGCCTGGGGACTGCCCAAAATGGGATAGTCCCCAGCCACCTTCAGGCTGCATGTGCAGGCTTCCCCATGCAGCCCAGGACTGGCTGTGAACTGTTCCAATCAGGGGCAGGTCCCAGCCAGCTCCAGGCTGGGCAGAAAACTCCCTCTGCAGGGAGCAATCTCCCAGCCCCTGCTCCATGAACACAGAGTGGAAGCTGGGAGCTCCCTGCTGTTGGGCCATGGGGACATTGCCCCACCTGGGCTCAGGTGGCAGAGTTTGCCCTGGCACCAGGAAGCTCCTCAGGACAGGGAACAATCTCCTGCTCCCTGCTGCCCAAAAGCAAGTTTGCTGCCAGTTAGCCGTCTACGCATGCCTCACTGCACAGTAATTACTCAGCAGTTAATTTGCTACTTGTATTTGCGTGTAACAAATTAACTGCCAAGTAGAGCAAATTACTGCACAATAAGGGTTTGCATGTGTAGATGGAGATGATTACTATGCATTAATTTGCTCTACTGCTCAGTAAAGCATCTCGTGTAGATGCACCCAGTTTGTACTATAGCAAGTAGGCTCATGCCTTGGATTCAGAAAAAATAATCAACCTATCTACTGGCTGGCTCGACACTTGTCTGAAATGGTCATATAGAGTGAATTCTGATGAGTGCCCTGGTGGATGGGGACTGGGTGGTCTCTACCTGGCTTATGATAGGTTGGTACCTGCTTAAGATATAGGAATGTTCTGCCCATTTTGCTTTCTACAATGTAAAAACTGCCAAGAGAAACCAATTGTAACAATTGAGAGTAAAAGCAGTTCAAGCTAGAAAGATATCTTCTCCTTGCTTTCTTTGTGTCTTTTTATATATACCCTAACAGGTCTTGAAGCTTGCATGCCAGATGACTCCTGTTTCTACATTTTAATTTGTGTCCTGTCCTGTTCTTACAACAGAGACATTTAACACTGAGTTAAGAGCCAATTAATTAAAAACAAATTGTTCAGCTTTCTGAGAACTTCATCTTGACCTGCTTCCAGCTATTCATGTGAGGTTTGGACTCTAGAATGAGTCCTGTGGATAGGAGTCCTTGGCTGGTAAAATGGATGGAGAGTTTGAACCCCAAGAAACTGAGGTGAGGGAAAAAATCACTGGAATGACTTCTACTTCATGCCAGCCAACATCCAATAAAGCATTCACCACTGGAAGGAGGCACTCAGTCTTCTTTTCATTCCCCAAGTATATCAAAAATAGTTTTCCTTAGGCATATCTACAAATGCAAATGCTCCTAGAAGGGTTTACTCCAGAGTAAATTACTCTGAAGTAAACCTACCCTTGGCAGGTGCCTACACATGCAGGGATTTGGGAAAAGATTTGCTGCTCCTGGCAGTGGTCTGCTCCTGCCCCCTCCAGCCCTGCACTGGCCCCCTGCAGCAGCCAAAGGGAGCTGGAGGATCCAGCTAGAGTTGCCTGTGGCCGGCAGCAATCTTTAAAAGGGAGCCCCACACACTGCTTCCTGGCCACCTGCCTTCCTCGCCTGGAACAGTCTTCAGAGCATGGTGCCAGCATGCTGCAGCTCTGTTGCTGGAGCCTCTGCCCATTGCGCTATGGTTGTTCCACCCCCTAGCCCCAGGAATGATATACACTGTCCCAGGCTCCTGTTTGCCACACTGCTTGCTGTGTTGCCCCACCATGGCGACCACTGCCTGGCCCAGGTCAGTCTTGGCCCTGGCGACTCCCCCCCCACTCAGTGAAACCACCTGGCCAGGCTCACCATGCTGTCCCAGGCCCCTTGCCACCGTGCTGCTGCTGCCCAGACCCCAGAAGGACATGAACATTGCACACCTGGACACCAACACCAGAGCCGTCCACGTATTCCTGTGCCGCCAGCCCCTCTGGCCCACCCAAGCAGCCAGGACTGGTGGCTGCACGTCATCCAGAGCACCTAGGACAATGAGCAGTGGCTGGAGTCATTCCAGATGACCCAGGTCACCTTCCAGAAACTTCTCGGCCACCTCTGCCTGCACCTGGAGTGGCAAGCAACCACCATGCTGCAGCCCCTCCCCGCAGACACACGGCTGGCCATCACCCTGCTCAAGCTGGCCACACCTGCCAGCCACTGCTAGGTCAGCCACCTCTTCGGTGTGGACAAGGCAACCACCAAGAAGGCTACCCTGGAGGTGTGCAGTGCCCTCCATGATGTGCTGGGGCATACTGTACTCTGGGTGCTCAGCTCCCTGGAGGCGGTGGCAGGGTTCTATGCTCTGGGCTTCTCCCAGTGCACTGGGGCCCTGGACAGGACGTACAGGCCCATCACCTGCCTGCCCGCAGCAACCACCCCTACTACAGCTAGCAGGGCTTCACTGTTGTAATCCAGGCTGTCATTGATTACTCTGGTGCCTTCAATGCGAGTGCTGGCTGGGCGGGCAGTGCCCACAACACCTGCATGATCTGCAACTCCACCCTGCCAACCCTGGTGGAGACTGGACGCTTCACACCTGGAGTGCCAGACCTCCAGCTGGGCACAGTGGTGGTCCTGCCCCTCCTCACTGGGGACCCTGCCTACCTACTCCTCCCCTGGCTCATGCAGCCCTACACCAGCCAGCTGGACTCCTGCCAGGCACACTTCAACAGATGCCTGGGCTGGACCCGTGTGCTGGTGGAGTGCGCTTTGGGTGCCTGAAGGGATGCTGGCGCACCCTCACCACCCACCTTGAGGTTGCCAAGTCTAATATCCCTCAGGTCATCATTGCAGCCTCTGTACTGCAAAACATCTATGAGGCCTAGGAGGGGCTGTTTCACAAGTCCTGGGGTGGAGGAGGAGCAGTGGACGAAGGATGCCTGGCACCAGAAGCGTCAGCCGTGGCAGCAGCAACAGCACAGCCCCCCCAGCCCTGGGTGAGCCACTCACCCCCCAGCGGGAGCCAGGGCACCAGGTGCAAGCAGCACTGGCCAACCACCTCCTCCTGTACTCCCCCCTGTAGGCTGCCTGGACAGCTGGCCATGGACCCCAGCCCCACCATGCACCCTGAGCACCATGCTCACTGCAGACAGTTCTCAAAAGAGCACTTTATTCCCCTCCACAAAAAGACCCCCCTGCTCACTCCACAACAAAGCCCTTCCCCACTCCCTCCCCTGCACCAGACCCTGTCCCCCCACAACCACACAGCCTCTCTCTGTCCCCCTCCCCAGAGGCATGCCACAAGGAGCTGTTTGCGCAGACCAAGGCATGCCTGACCCACTATGCCCTGCTGCTGTTGATAGCCATGGTGCCCCAGGTGCAAACCCACACTGCCTTGCAACCTCCTCTACCCCTTGGAGGGCTACCTGTGGCTATGCTACGTGTCCCTGCCCCCCTTCCCCCCCCCAGCCAAGGACGACATCACTGCCAGCATCACCGCATTCCTCCACATGAGAGGCCCATGCTCACCTAGCTGTGGGGGCACAGGCTGCTCAATCACGTTTGCACTCCCTCCTGCCTCCCTGTGTGCTGTGGGGGGAGAGGGACAGGGGGGAACCAGGGCTGTGGGGGCCCTCCCCACAGTACAGGGTTTACCAGGTAGGCACAGCAGCCATGCCTCATGGCTGGAGTCAGTCCCTCCTGGTGGCAAAGATGTGTGGCTCCCGGTGGTATCCTGGGGCTCAGAGGCATGGCATCTGGTTACCCAGGCAGAGGGCCCCTCCAGGGAGGAGCTGGAGTTGCTAAGGGCCAGCGGTGCCATGGCTGTCCTGGCCTCCTGGGCAGGGCTGTACCCCTGGAGCTGGCAGGGCAGGTGTTGGCCCGGGCTCCCTGAGCTGCTGGAAAAGGCTAGGGGCAGGGAGCACAGTGGGATGGGTCCTGACAGCCTGAGAGGCCCTCCCACAGCAACACATTGCTGGGGGTGTGAGGCCACAGCAGAGGCTCAGGCAGACCACCCATTCTGGAGTATGTGGCATGGCTCTGGCCAGGGTCCTGGGGCATGAGGATGTCATCCAGCTGTTGTATAAGGGGCATGGACCTGTGGGCAGCCTCTGCTTTGCGGTTGTGGTTGGTGACAGTGACCCACTATGCCTGCAAAGCCTTGACCTTCATGTGGTACTGGCGTGCTGACGGGTCATGCCTGTGCTCCCACATGCAGCCTAACAGACCCTCAGAGATGTGTGCATTGCAGCACCTATTCCACACAAACTGGCTGAGGACCTCAGCCTCATCCCACAGTGCTACGAGGTCTGCGGTCTCCTCCTGGGACCAGCTGCGGCCCCAGAAGGTGGTGTGTGGCATCAGGGAGGATGCCAGTGTGGCTCCGTCAATAGCTTGCTGGGCCTCCATGTGACAGTCTGGGTGCTGCCAGACATGGGCAGGTGCATGCAGTGCCCAGCAAAGGGGCATGGCACAGGACAGGCAGGCATGTGGTAATGCTGTGCCAGGCACCATAGACAGGGTCCAGGCAGGCTGCTGCAGCTGGCCTGGAGCCAGCTGGGGCAGGACCTCGTGGCCAAATGCTGGATGCAGGTGGCCCAGGGTGCTGCTGGACCTGGCAGGTGCCTGCAGCACCAAGGGCAGTGCAACAGTGCAGGCCTGGCAGGTGTACAGCAACGTGGTACCAGGGACCAACGTCAGGGTGTGGGCAGGCTGCTGCAGCTGGCCTGGGGCCTCTCATTACTGCACAGTAACTACTCAGGAGTTAATTTGCTATTTGTATTTGCAAGTAGGAAATGAACTCATGAGAAGAGCAATTTACTGCACAGTAAATGCCTGCACATGTGGACTGTGATGCATAACGTGCAGTAGTTTGCTCTACTGCACAGTAAAGCATCTTGTGTAAGCACACCCCTTTTCTCCTAAAACAATTACATCAACTAAAAATACCAATGAAAAAAGTCACTGTTATGATATCATTCATTGCTCTAGTCTGGCAGCATAATGAGGGGAGGGAGGCTGGTTAAAGACTCAGAGCTAAAGAGTCCAATGTGGTAGCAATCAAGTAAGTCACATTGCCCCGCTGACATGCATATCAGATGCACAACTTCTCACAACCAGAAAAAGAGCCCCCTTTGAATGATGCAGCAGCCAGTATATGAGTACCAGAAGTGAAGCCATCTGTCTGGACAAGCCTCCATGATTATCTCCTCTCTACTGGCATGGCTCAAAGGCAGCCTGCCGGGAATTCTGATTGGCAGTGGCACTCACACCATCCTCCCACCCAGTGATACTCCAATGGGGAGTATTAGCACATCTTTACAAAAATCCTTTCAAGCTGAAATTAAAAAGGTTCATATGTGTGAGAGGGGACAATCTCCCAGGCCCAGTGATGGTGCCAGCCTGCCCACCTGTCTTTGGGCACACCGCCCACCTTACTCACTTGCCACGCCTTGTTAAATAATTAGGATGTTAATTAAGCAGGAAGCTGCCCTTCATGTGCCCTTATGTAGAACGGTGGTATTCACATGACTCTGACCTTCCCTTATCATGTCCCATGACTCGCAAATAACATCCATGAGTTGTGCTATGCTCTGGCTTGAGGCCAGGCCCAACTCATTGCACTGTTAGGTTTCTCACATCCTGCCCTATTTTGGACCTCACATACTGCCCCCCTCTCACTGGGGCCTCTACCACTCTGCCTGCCCTCACCAGGCCTCTTACCCTCTTGCCCTTTACCAGGCCTCACTCACCCCACCCTGCTCCTTTGAGTGACCATGTGGGCAATCAGGCTTGTCCCTTCACTCTTTGGCCAGCCCTGGTGCAGCCTTTTGGGCCTGTCCCTCAACCCTAATCTGCACTATGGCTGGGCAATTAGCCAAACACTGGGCTAGCTCTGCCCCTGGCCACTCACCAGGTAACACAGTCCGCTGGTTCTCAAATTACAGTCAATAACTCGCCCCTTCCACTCAAGGCTCTCTCTGTTGCCTCACTCAGCTTCAGGCCCATATGCAGTCTCAGGCACCTGAAGGCTTACCTAGGCCTCCCCACTTGCCCCTGTCTTCCTGGGGCCTCAACAGACACTCAACCCTTTTGTGGGGCCTCAGCACATTCACCCCCTCCCTGGGCCTCTGGGGTCTTCCACCTCTACAGGCTCAAGTACCACCTCCATGGGCATGCCGGGCCCCACTATTCCTATTGGGCACAGGTGCCTCTGGTTGGGTGTACCTGGCCCCACTACTCTCTGGGGTCTTCCATCCCCACAGGCTCAGGTGTTATTCCCATGAGTGTGCCAGGCCCTGCTCCCAACTGATCTAAATAACCCACCAAAATGGGGAGGTAACTGGCCTGGTATTTCTGACAGACTGTCACACCATGGACAGCCCCACCAGGCCACCCATCCCCAGCAGGGTGCAGTTTTCCATCTTACCCAAGGCCAGGAGCCTCCTACCATCCCCAGTAGCTCCTGCCTTTATCTCCAAGATGTTCCCTGAGCAGCAGGGCAGCCTCATGGTGTTGCTCCTTCAGCAGCTGGCAGCAAACTACTGCTCCAGCCCTGAGAGTCAAGATCTTAAAATGGCCACCTCATCAGGGCTGGCCTGAACCTGTCTGCTGCCTGCTCTCCTCACTGAAGTGGCAGACACAAAAGGTGCTCTGCCACCCACCTTCCCCCCCAAAATTATTCCTGGGAGAGGCTTTCCCTGCAGCTCACAGAGCAGGATCCCTTGCAGCATGCAAAAGCCCTTTAGTGGCGTGCACCCCATTGGTGCTCCACCACACACCTTCCCCCTTAAAATGACTATTCCATGGGTGTGTCCTGGCTGCCCTCCTTGCAGGTACTTTTTCTGCCTACTGCAGCCCACACTAGGTGGCAAGCACCCCAACTGTGCTCCGTCACAACAAAAAACAAGGTAGCACCAACATTTGAGATCACATGAGGCATGAGGCCAGGGAGCAGCCCAGGCTTGCAGTAAACCTTTCCTCTGCCAGCTTGTGGAGATGGGACATATGAATAAACAGTGTACAACGCTAGTGACTAGCACCTGAATACTGTATATATATCCACAGCATGACACCTGAATCATATCTTCCTTTCCTTTCTACAAAGGGATTGTGCTGAAGCTTAAGATGGGTACACACATTGTGGAGCTGATCTAGTTAGCACCAGAAGCAAAATCCATAAAAAACTAGGTCTGAGTCCAATCCGTCTCCCATTAAAGTTAATAACCAAACTCCCACTGACTTTAACAGGCTCAGACCCTTACAGCTATTTTCTAACCAGTCCTTACACAAGCAAACTCAATTTGAATTGGGAATTTTCCTAGGTAAAGACATAAAAAAGAACATCAGCACTTAGCTCTTGAGACTATGATGGCATGCTTGGAGGCAAGAGTTGCTACAACAGGATATGGATGGTATGGCATATATGAGGCTGGTTCTTGTCTCACACTTCTGTAGCTCCACTGACTTCAGGTTATGCCAGAATGTGAGAGATCAGAATCAGGTCTTGTATATTTTCTCCAAGAAGCCTGTAGTCAATAAATCTTAGCTGTCTTTTTGTTTAGGGTGCCCAGATGAAAGATAGTTCACATATCTTTGACTGTAAACATTAATAACTGAGATACAAAGTAGGGTTAAGCAAGGCATGTGTCTGTATTTTTTCCTCTCTAAGATGATACTGACCAGTTAATCCTTCCCTGTCAATCAGTATGTCTTCCATTGGAACCTGCACCTGCACCCAGGAGGGATTCTTCAGCTAACCATATGCCCCAGGGACATTTCAGCAACAAATCTAGACACTTCAGGTAATCCCTGTTGTGTTGCACTGCTTTTAGGCCATCCTGATTCCCCAGATCTGGGTTTCATTTGTCCAACCAGCATGAATGAGCCTCATGCCTATGAAATCCCTTTAAAGATTTAGTTGGCTCACAAAGGACCACATTCTGGTGTTGTGTACCTTGGACACCACTGGGAGTAACTGTAAAGACTCCAATGGACTACAGCTAGTGTAATGGAGTGCAGAGCTTGTTCCCAAGCCAGCAGTCCTGGCCATTTCTCCATTCTTCAAGTAATTTTGGATGCCAATGCACAGAGGGGCAGCAAAGAGACCTCAGCAGAGCTCTGAAACTGTTGTAATGTATATCAAGGGCCAAATTTCACTACTCGAATAAGCAGGAGTAACTCAGTTGACATGGATTTGTGCTTGTTTATGCCAACAGTAAATGTGCTCTTTATGATCTTTTGGTTTGAATCCAAAATTGACCTAGATGTCAGCTTCAAGATGCAAGACGGCCACAAAACACATCAGATAACTAACCCATCCTATCAGGCAGCTGGTGAAAGAGAGGTAATAGGAGCTGACATGCCTGCAAGGTATAATCTAGTTTCTTCATGATCAGATCTTTCCACTGTTATCAACATTTATAATGGATAGTAAATATTTAGGTTCTTGGAAACAGCAACAGAATAGGATTGAATTTTGTTTATAAGAGCATCTTTCATATGCAAGGCATCCTGAAGTGCTTTACAAAGCTACGACTTAAACAGTGATACCATAGTGGGCAGACATAGAAGCACCTATTATCTGTTCAGCTACAGCTCCTACATTACCTAAAGCACTGGAAGCTTTTCATTATTATTATTAGCGACTAGCTGGCTCAGGGGCACTGGTAATGGGACACAGAGCATTTCAATTCCAGAGTCAGCAGTTTCAAATCTAACTGGTGTCAGGAGTAGCTGAGAGTGGTTAACTGATGGCCCATGTCAAATTACCTGTTGGTTTCAGTCCAGTTCCCAGTGAACAGGTTTCCCTATCCAAAAAAACTCCATGGTAGTTTGTACCTGCAGCTGGCAAAACCCAGTTAGCAAACTGAGAAGTTGATGGACACAAAGCCTGGAAAATCCCTTCAGCCCTACAGTGGTACAGGGGAAGCCTGCACTGCCACTGCTACTGATGCACCATTTCTGGGGATAATTAAAGGATTTCTTTCACCAGAGCAAAATCTGCACTCCCACTCTTTGGTATCTTTCATAAGACCCCCTTATGTTGCAGGAGAAAGTTAGCATAGTCCTTTCATGTGATCCTGAGCTTCATCTGGATAGACATCAAAACCACTAAGTGTATACAGCAACTGGAGGTACAATCACAGCTTGTATAGATACCCCCAAGCTAGCTTTAATCATACTGGAGGTTTGGTCACAGCTTGTGTAGATACACCCAAGCTAGTTTTAATTTGGCTATAGCAGATACCAAGGGCAGGGTTCCTATTGCAGCACAGGCTTCAGTGTAGGGTGCACAAGCCTACTCAGGATGCTGAGTACCTACCTGGGGAGTAGGCCTATGTTGAAATGCATACTGCTCCTGTCTCACTTTTTTTAGCAGCTAAGTCAGGTACATCTACATGTGCTTCAATCACATCTTTGATGAAGTGTTGACCTCCCCTTAAAACAGGAGGGCCAATCCCTGGCACATGTGCCACAAGGACACAGGTAGCCTCTATGAATGGCATGTGGCAAATTGGGCAGAGAGCACTGGGCAGGGAGCAAAGCAAAGAGATCAGAATACCACTTGGGAAAAGTGTAGACTTTATCTGTGGCACACCTGCCAGAAAAGTTGGCCCCTACTACCTTAGAGCATGGAAAGATTAAACGTGTACACCATTGTAATTAGCATCACACCAGTGGAAATAAGTACTAGACACCTGACACAAACCCATAAAATGGGTAACCCTGCCCACTCTAATGGAAAATTACACCTTAAAGAATAAGAGGTACAACTCCAATTCAGGCTTCATTTGTCTTCATCCATCCCAAGGTAGCTGTTTGTCAAAACCAGTGATTCTCAACCTGGGATGTCTTGAGAGCCTTTCAAAGATGCCACAGGGTGCCACACAATACTAGTACTGTTATGGCTCATCTACACATCGTGCTATGTCATCATATGATGCACTATGGTGACATAGCGATCACGTGGGTCTACATGTGATCGGCAGCTACATGGCTGTAGCGGCACGCTTCCTTGTTGCAGCACACCGCTACAGTGATGTAGCAGCCAGATGGCAAGCTTTAGCAGCTCCACATTTATTTTAGGTCCCTTGAATGCTCCCCACCTCCTCTTCCCACTGGGGCAAAATTTCTCTTCGCAAATCTCCATATCTGTGCACAAAACACCCTACCCAAAATCATCTGCATGCCAGGCTTGTCTCTTCCCATTCAACCAACACCTGGGGACCTTACCCAAACTGCCTTTGGCTTCAGTGAGATCTACACCATCTAAATAAGGACTACAGGATTTACTGTCATTGTCCAGCGTTGGGACAATGGCTTTAAAGAGAACTCTGGGATTTGAGCTGAGCTTAACAGACTAGTTTTCACAGAGTTCATTCCCAAACCTGTGGCACTTTGGCTTTTCAATGAGCTAATTACCCATTTGTGTTTTCTTGTCACCACTGCTCCACGCCCAGCTTATCACCTGACTCCCATGGTCTGGCTCAAAGTGGTTTTTCCCAGCTCCCAATCTGTGCAGACCTCCAACCAGCAAAGGCCTATGAAGTGACTGCTGCCTGACCCTGATACTAACATCAAACTATTCTCTCAGGATCACAACAATCCCTGTAGTGTACCAGGCTGCATTTTAGACAAAACTGAATATCTTTTTTAGAACACTACATTGGTCCACATTAAAAGCCAACTGCTGCCATGTGGTAGTATCTACAGTTCCACAGTAATTTCTGATGCTAGGCATCATGAAAAAACCTGCGGTAACCACTGGTAAAGACAGATGCCTTTATTTGTTGCTGGGATAGATATATCATTTCCCATACTGTGTTGTGATGAATCCATCCCAAGTCCTCTAGGATGCTGATAACATTCACAGTTAGCCTAGACTGCCACCTGGGACACCACATTGCCACGGACAGTAGATATTTGATTAATGCCGGACTGGTGTATTTGCAAACACGTCTGTTTTTCCTACAGTTTCCTACTTAGGTGTTCCTCTGTACTGCATTCAGCAGCACAAGACTAACTACATTCCCAGGGACAGGTGTGGAAACAGTCATCATAATCCACCTTGGCATCTTTTTTAAAAGCGATTTCCTCCCTCAGCCTCTCTGACAGCACTGGTAAAATATTTAAGTGACCCACCAAAAGGGTTTTTTTCATCTCTCAAAGGAGATGTTTGAGCTGATCTTTCCTTTCCTACTATATTTTTTTCATGGAATCTCTCTCCACTTGTATCAAATCACAATTGGCTCAGATGAGGCCAAGATGATTTCTCCTTAATTTTTATTTCAGCAAACTTCCTATCATGCCATGTGCTCCAGTGGAAACCCAGTGGGTTCCTACCACACGACTTGACACAGGAAGAACCATGGTACTCCTGCCATGCCACCCACTCAGAGAGCGAGCCAGCAGATTCCTGTTAATCCACTTGTCTGGGGAGAGAGCCAGCAGGTTCCTGGTGTGCCAGCCACCTACGCTGAAAACCACAGAGTTCCTATCATAACATCCACTTGTGTGGAAAGCTAGTAGTTACTCATATCTCATTGTTCCCTCCAGAATGAGAGAAACTTTGCTCCATGACTGACTTGCAGACCGTATAGTCATACCCACAGCACTACAAAATATTTCCTTTTCTTTTTCAGAAGAAGGGGGGGAACCTACAACTGCATGTCATTTTCTTTTAAGAGTGAATGCCAAAGACACGCATTTTTTGTGAATGATTGTCTTGTTCTACTTTCAGTCAGAATAGTTCTACAGCAAGGTTGGTGCTTTAACACAGTAATTCTCAGTGCATAATGAAAGCTGACATTATATCAAACACAATAAAGACTCTCAGTTGATGAAGATCATTCCTGAGCACACAAACCTATTAAACCAAAGAAAAAATATCAATTCTACACACTCGCCAGCCAAAAGAAAATGTGATTTGTTATCTAAAAGGGGGTTATAAACATAGCTTCAATGCACTTTTTGTGCTGTAATGAAAACTGGGTTTGAAATGGCAAGACGACTGCAAATTAGAGTATTTGATTTTATTTTCTAACTTTCTAGGTAAACCTTCCACAAGGGCAAGTGCAAGGTTAAAAAGACGATCTTTCTGTTCTCAGCCGATAAGTGGGATCTGTAATTAAAGGAGAAGAAAAATGAAGTGGGGGTAAGGAGGCACGTCTGCCCTTCTGAAAGAGGCTTTGAATTCAGAAGTCCTGACTTCCCCTGTGCAACTCTGAAAAATAACAAAATGGTACACAGCACGAATGCACACACACACCTGCATGTGCACACACACCTGCACAGTTTCTCCAATATGAATTTTTGGCCCATTTCTGAACTTAGCTAAAGACATCACTCCTCTGTGCACATCACAAAGCTCTGCAGCTAATGCCATCTCCCCACCCCTCCCTCAACATCCCTGAGGATCCAGGAGATTAAGGAGCCACCCCATGTTGTATTAATGCAAATCAATGTGAGATCCTGCAGTGTGGAGAGAGCACTGCACAGCATGCCCAAATACCCAGCAAAGAGCTGCACAATCCATGCCACATGTAACAAGAACCTGCGGCACAGACGTCTGTCAGTCAGGCTCCCAGATTTCTGCATTTGTTTGCTAGGAAACAGTAGGGAAGCAGTATTCTGCACATTGCTTATGAAGATCTACTAGCGAACTGCCCATCAAGAATGACAGCGGGTGGGTGGAGACGGAGCGCCACCACCCGCAGCCCCGCATCACTGCCGCCTCCCAGGAGTTGGGGAGGCAAGTCTGCCCTGCCATCCCCTCCGTATCCCTCCGCCAGCACCCCGCACCGCTGCTGCCTCCAAGGAGCAGGGCCGGGGGTGGGGAGGGAATGAGGCCAGCAGCACTGGCCTCGTCCCCCTCACTTCGTCCCCTCCATCTCTGCTATCATGGTGGTGCTCCACCATCCCACTCCGTCCATGCCGTCCTCCTCCACCATCATCCTGCGAAACTGCCGCCTCCAAGCTGGAGAGCTCCAAGACTTCTCCTCACTCCTGCTCCACGTCTGGCCCCACAACATCCCCTCTTCCCCACTCCGGCTGTCTGTTTGCGTGTCTGTCTGTGCAGAGCACTCTGATTGGTTGTTACAGTAAGCATTGTGATTGACTGCCGAGACAACCAGAGTACTCCAAGAATGTTACGGAGAGACAGTGAGACATACAGACAGACAGACAAAGCCCTTTATATATAGAATAGAATTCTGGACATTACATCGATTACTTTTCATGTGTGACTGGTAAGAACAGTGGTTACATTTGTGATCACAAATGCTTGATATTACCTCCATATCATCACATGGACCTCTAAGCCCCAAGCCTGCGTAGGGTCTATCCCACATTCCTCTTCCAGCCTGCAAGCAAGAGGGCTGAAAACTCTAGCATAAGCCATAACTTGTCCTCCATTTATATTAAAAGTGCATTCTGTGTTGTGTGATAACTGGACAGTTCTGCACAAGTATGAACTCCCTCAGAGCCTCTATTACTGTGGACAGCTGGGCGGTCCTTACTGACTTGGAGTTGACTATGGAGGTGCCAGTGAGATAGGAATAATGTAACTCATCTGCACAAACACAACTGTAGGTCCTCTCTGCACAAATGTTAACAAACTCCTTTAAAAGGGTTTCAAGTTTTTAATAGTTCATAGTCATAGATGTTAGAGTCAGAGGGGACCTCAACAGATCATTGAGTCCGACCCCTTGCCTGGGCAGGAAAGAGTGCTGGGGTCAGATGACCCCAGCCAAAAGCCTATCCAGCCTTCTCTTAAAGACCCCCAAGATAGGGGAGAGCACCACCTCCCTTGGAAGTCCATTCCAAATTTTGGCCACCCTTACTGTAAAGTTTTTCCTGATATCTAGCCTAAATCTGCTCTCAATCAGTTTGTGACCATTGTTTCTTGTTACCTCAAGAGGTGCCCTGGTGAACAGAGCATCCCCAATCCCTTGCTGCATCCGCCTAATGAATTTGTAGGCGGCCACAAGATCACCTCTCAGCCTTCTCTTGCAGAGGCTGAAGAGGTCCAGGTCCCTCAGTCTCTTCTCATAGGGTTTGTCCTGTAAGCCCCTGACCATAAAAGTGGCTCTCCTCTGGACCCTCTCGAGTCTATCAACATCCTTCTTGAAGTACAGTGCCCAAAACTGGATGCAGTACTCCAACTGTGGTCTGACCAATGCTACATAGAGGTGAAGTATCACCTCCTTGGATCTATTTGTCATGCATCTGCTGATGCATGATAAAGTGCAGTTAGCTTGGCTGATGATTTCGTCACACTGACGACTCATGTTCATCTTCGAGTCCACTATGACTCAGAGATCCCTTTCCACTTCTGTGCTGCTGAGAGGGTCACTTCCTAGCTGGTAGGCGTGCTGGATATTTTTGCGCCCAAGGTGCAGCACTCTGCATTTGTCCTTGTTGTACCGAGTCCTATTGTGTACTGCCTACTTTTCTAACCTGTCCAGGTCTGCCTGCAATCATTTCCTACCCTCCAGAGTGTGCACTTCACCCCAAAATTTAGTACCATCCGCACACTTGGACAGAGTGCACTTTTACACCCACATCCAAGTCACTGATGAAGATATTGAAGAGCACAGGTCCAAGGATCAAACCCTGCAGGACCCCACTACCCACATCCTTCAAGGTCGATACAGACCCATCTACTACCACTCTCTGGGTGTGACCACTAAGCCAACTTGCCACCCACCAGACTGCATAAACATCTGAGTCACTGCCTCGAATAGGATGAGATACTATATTGAAGGCCTTGTTAAAATCCAAGAAAACAACATCCATCTCTACTCCTGCATCTAAGTGCTTTGTGACCCTGTCATAAAATGCAACCAGATTGGTCAGGCATGATCTACCTGCTACAAATCCATGCTGGTTTCCCTGCTGCATTATTTTTCCCGCTGGACCCCTACAAATATGATCCTTCATAATCTTTTCAAAGACCTTTCCAAGGATGGAGGTGAGACCGACTGGCCTATAATAACTTGGATCCTCCTTCCTCCCCTTCTTGAAAATAGGGACCACATTGGCCCTTTTCCAGTCCTCCAGGACCTGACCTAAGCGCCACAAGCGCTCAAACAGCTGTGCCAGTGGTTGTGCTATGACACCAGCCAATTCCTTCAGTACTCTCGGATGAAGCTCATCCAGGCCTGCTGACTTGAACACATCCAGTCCATCCAAGTGGCTCTGCACCAAGTCAGCATTGACAGCTGGTGGGCTGGTGTCCCTCTGAAGCCCATCTAAGAGCCCATTAGGAGGTTTATCCTGACCCCTGTTGAGGAATACAGAGGCAAAAAACTCAGCCTTGTACTGGGATAGTCTCCCTCTGCACCCAAAGAATTGCTTCCTTTAGAAATGACCACCCTTCCTGGACTCCCATCTCTCCAATACTCTTCTCCTGCAGTGCATCATTGACTTGACTCCTAAGCACACTGAAGTTAGCCTTCTTAAGTCAAGCACTTCCACCCTACTAATTATCTTACCCACCCTATGCCGGATGGTGAATTCAATTGATTGGTGGTCACTGTCCCAAGGTAACCATGAATCTGCAGCTCCCCTATCAGGTCCTTCCCCATAACCAGCACCAAATCCAGTAACACATTCCCCCTAGTGCTACCATTTACCTCCTGCATTAGGTGAAGGTCCTGCACACAGGGAAACAACCTACATGAATAGCTGGATTTGGCTGACTGCTCCTCCCAGCAGATGTCAGGGTAGTTTAGGTCCACCATGACAACCACATCTCTAGACCGTACGGGCTTTGAGAGCTGCCTCAGGAATTCCAAGTCCAGCTTTTCCTCTTGGTGTGGTGGTCTGTAGCAGACTCCCACCACCAAGTCCCTTTCCCCTTGACCTCCATGTATCCTAACCCACAATGCCTCAACTTTCTCCTCCTCTGATCTCATTTTGAATGCTATATTGATTAGGGTAGATGTACAATGCCCATTTTGATTAGGGTAGATGTACAACGCTCCTTAACATAGAGAGTATGCTGGTGGAACAGAAACTGCAGCACCAAAGGCAAGCCTGCACTTACAAGTATAAAGTCTGGAAAGGTGATGGATGTAAAAGTGTTAAAAGAATCCAGTGGAAGTAGGTTCCTTAATCTCATGGAAATCAGCCAGCGTTGGCTCAAAGGCAGCACTTCTTTGTATCATATGAAGCTGAAAACTGGGCCAGATCTTTCTCTTTGTGCCCTGTTGCCCTGGATAACTGTTGTATCACTCAGTAGAAATGTACTGTATAGTTACTGCTATTAAGATCAACAATGGGCATTTTTACATGTGCTTTGGGAGGCGCATGTGTCCGGGGGTTGGGGGCCTTAATTAGCAAGTGCTTTTAATTAAAGTGCCCAAGCATCACATGTATCGGCATCTCCTGCGCTGAAAAATCGTGGCAGGGTGCTTTGGACTAAAGCTTATCAAACAAGCTTTAGTTCAAAGTGCCCTGCTGCCATTTTTCGGCATGGGGACACTGATACACATGACAGCAGAGTCTGCTGGAGCACGTTTATTTCTATGATCCAGCAGACTTGATTAATCAAGTCTCCTCCAACATGCTGGATTTCTAGCACATCAGAGCCAGGTCTCTGAATATATAGGAGCCCAATAATTCTGCCACCCTGTGCTTTCTACCAGCCCAGCAGGGACAGGAGTGCTCATGTGAGGAAGGAAAATGTCTAATGGCAGCCAGGCTCAGAGCATTTGCAACATTTCTGTTTATTGCCTTTCATTTTCATAGACTATCACTTTTCTCTTTTGTCATAACCAAGAGTGATGAAAAGAACTTCTCTAGACCACAAATTACTTTGAATAATCAACTATTGTAATTAGTTATAAATGCTTAATTATTGCTTTACCTTCAGAAAAAAACTCTGGGATTTCTGGTTAAAAGCTGATTTTTGTGAACATTTCTACCAGCAGCTTTTGAAGGTGTAAAAGTTTGTAGATGGTGAACTAGAAAAGAAAAGATGAGGTAGGACTTCCATTTCCAATGAATATTCACAGAAAATAAAAAAGGCAGGTCACGGGACTGGGATGTAGGGAATCTGGATTCAAGTCCCAGGTCTGCCATAGACTGCCTGGATGGTCTTGAGTCTTATGTCAGGGTTTTGCAAAGATTTAAGCAGATGTTGTAGACAATAGCTCCACTGAAGTTAACAGAACTGCTCAAATGCAAAACCTTGTACCACTAAGTGGATGGAATTATTCATTGTATACAAAGTCAAGCACATGTAAAACTAGGGATTTAGGTGCCTATGGGCATAGGTGGAGGGAGACAGAAAATTCTGGCAGGGCTGAGCGTGTGCACGTCCCCCCCCCCCCAGCAGATAAGTCTGTGGGGGGCCAGGAAAAGGCTGGGGGAAGGAAAGGGGCAGAGGGAGTGAAGCTGGGGCTGGGCATGGGATGGAGCCATGACTCGTCCAGGGGGTGCAGGGAAGGGGTGGTAGTTTTTGCCACTGCATGCACCCTGGGAGGGCATGGGGGGAAGTGTGCTCCTGGATCTGCACAGGGCAAGGCAGACTGGGGCCAGGGCTGCACTGGGCTCTTCCCAGTGGGGGCAGGCTGCGTTGTGCTTGGGGCAAGCAGTGGCGCTGGGGAGGGGGATTGGGGAGGGGTACAGCAAATTTTGAGGTGGCTGCAACCCTCTCCCCAGGGCTGCCGCCACCTGCTCCAAGCACAGCCCGGCCCAGCACCTCCCGCTGGAAAAAGTCCAGCTCTGCCCTGGTCCCAGCCCACAGTGGCAGCCTGCCCTACCCTGCGCAGATCTGGGGGCACATGCCCTCCATGCCCTCCTGGGGTGCACACAGCAGCAGGAGCTGCATCCCCCAGACGAGCCACTTGTGGCTCAGTCCCATGTCCAGCCCCACCCTGGCAGTGTAGCACCTGCCCCTCCCCAAGCCCCAGCCCCAATCCCTCTGTCACTGCTGTGTGCATGCCCCTCCCTACCCCTGCTGCAGCTGCTAGAAGCTCGCGGCCGGGCTGCCTTGTGGCCCTACTGCTGCCCCGCATTTGTGAGGGCTAAGACCCATTAGCCCCCCACTTCCGCTGCCTATGCCTATGGGTGTAGTAAGGATCACAGTCCTTCCTTTCTCCCAGACTTGGTTTTGTCTATTTAGGTTTTTGGCTCTTTGGGGCAGGGCCTGTCTCACAGCAGATGCTTCTATAGCACTCAGTCCAGAGGAAGCCCAGGCTGGACTGATGGCTTTAGGTGCTTGTGTAATCCTAATTATATAATGCTTTCTGCTCTTTCCTCAGCCCCAGCATTGACACAGAATCACTTTATGGTACATTTCTAAAGCCAGTGCTGGACATACGAATACAGAGAACAGGTTTTACTGACTTTGAAACCACTTTCATCATATACTTTTCCATTCACCTCTTTTTTGTAATACTCAAGTGAGAGCCTGAAAATGAAATCTCTCTTATTTATGCTGTCCTTCCCCATTTGGCAAACAGTGATCCCGTTTCCCCTGAGTTTCTTTTCTAATGGAGCTTGAAATTATCTGGGCTTTGTTGTTCGCTTCCTTGTTTGCAAGCCAGTGTTATTGATGGAGTTAGCACCACAGGGTTTGACGGTTGACTCATGCTCCCCCTGCTGGCTCTGCAATAGCACAGCACTGAACATTGGTTTCTGTGGTCCACTAGGTTCGTGCAGCACAAGCTAATTTGTGAGTGGTTGCAAACCATGCCAGAAGTGTCCCTAATCCTTTTGTTTAGTTGTGCTAAGTCACAGGGCATTGCTTCTGTTTCCTGATGGGAGGTTGAATGGAGCTGCTCACCACACCACGAGTTGTTTGATTACCTTTTGTACCACCTGTGCACATGGGCATGCCAGTTGGGGGGAGGAGAGGACAGCAGTGAAAGGAGTCGCTTCCCTGGATAAAGCAGACCTGCTTACATCAGGGCAAGGTATTTAAAAAAAAATCTACAAGCTTTGCAACAGAGAAAAGAGCCCACTATTTTTGCCAGGCTCCTACTTCTGTAGTGCTGGCTATAAGCAAAGGGCCCGGGGGGAGTTTTCAGGCTAATTAGACAGATATGAAGGCCAGGAAAAGTGATTCGTTGAAAGGAAGGGGACTGAGTTGCAGGAGGAGGGCAGGTCTATGGTTACTGTTTATTGCGCTTATACCTCAGCTAGGGTAGGCCTAGGTTGCTAAGCTTTTGAAAGATGTGCAAGTTAAGGGAACCAAAGGACAAGACAGAGTGGGGCCAGGAGGGGATCATATGGAATAAAGTCTGGGGCAGGAGACAGAAAGGGTTGTGCAATGAGATGAGAGTAGCACTGGGGGTTGGTAAATAGGTTTGTATCTGGAGCAATGCATGGTTGGATTAGTAGGCAAGATAGAAGATACCTGGGGCATCTGGGTGAGGACAAAGACAAGAGCCCAGAAGGGCAGAGAAGAACCTAGGAAGAAGACAGCTCTGGAAGCTTTGTGCCTGGGAGTTTAGTCTGAGCAATTAAAAAGAAGGGGCATTGACAGCAAAATTCAGACCCAGGTTTGGATTCAGATTCTGTATGGGTGGGATGTTCACACCCCAGGTTCAAACCCAAATCACACCCCATAACCAAACTAAGGAAGTGTTGCCTAGTAGACAGAGCTCTGAACTGGGACTCAAGAGACCAGGGGCACCTATACACATGCCAAACGTCTGCTCTGCCACGTGCTAATTAGCATGGGTCAGGGCAGACTCGAAAAATCACACATATTCAGTGTCCCTGCACTTCAAAATGATGGCAGGGGAGCTTGAACTAAAGCTAGTTAAATGAGCTCTAATTCAGGTGCCCCCACCACCATTTTGAAGTGCGGCATACTGAATACACATGATGCTACAGGTGCTTTAATTAGAGCGGCTCCCGATAGCCGCTGTAATTAAAGCATCCCCTCTCCAATCTGGAATATGTGGAATCTGTATTCTGGGCTTTATTCCCGGCCTGTGACTGACCCTGTTCTTATTTTCCCTCTGCCTGTTTCCACCTGTAATAGCAGGACACTGATACAGGCCTCCACTGTAAGGAAGGAAGAAAAGACCTATTGCCACTGTTGTTATTAACCAAGTCCCCTGCCACTTGTGGCTGGCAGCCCCACAACCTACACTTCAATAGGAAATGCAGAGAGCAGCCTCCACTTTCTCTAGCAATCCATCCTCCATGCTCACTCAGACCTAAGCTGGTTCACTCCTTTTCTCCAACCCTTTTCCTACCTAGGGGCTGTGGTAGGTGGATGAGCCCCCTCTTGGATGGAAAGAAGGGGATGGGACCCTAAACATCCCTCAATTCTGGTTGGCCAGGTGATGTAGTACGTAGCTATCAGGGGGTGCCACCCTCTAATGAATCCTAATGCACGCAGCCCTGTTAATGAAGACAAACCTGGCACATCACAAAATTAGGGGTGGGACATGGAAGTAATTACCTGCTATAAAAATAAAGCTCCATCGTTAGCTGGCATCAACTCTGTCTTCTGCTGTCATGTGGAAGCAGCATTGTTTGTTAATCAGCCTGCCAGATGCGACAAGGGGCTGGGGGCAGGCTACAGGCACCTGCTGTACAGTGAGGTGCTGTGGTCCTTTATGCCTTTGCTAAGATAATCTCTGAGCAGCCCCCTCCCTCAGCCTCTCCCCTTTCTTCTTCCCTATCTTCCCCAACCCAGCCAACTCCAACACACTCTGATAAAGCAGCAGGGTGGTTAAATCACCAGGGAAAAGGATTTTAGTTAGGCAAAAGCTTGCTGCCAGGGCGGGGCTGAGGAGGGAAGAGGGAAAAATGCAGCTCTAGGCTACATGGGGAGCGAGGCTGGGGCTGGGGGTGGGCAGAAATGGGAAGGAGAATAGAGAGGAACTAAACAAATTAGAAACTGCATTGCCCTTGTGTTTGAAAGAAAGGAAAGGGGAAGATAAAAGGAAAGAAAGAGGGAGAGAGATGAAGAGAAAGATGAGAAGGAGCCTGGTGATGACGGGGGAGCAGTTAATTCAAGGGAGACACAAGAGGGAGCAGAGCGCTAATCTTTTGCAGCACAGCAAAACTACAAACCCTACTGAACTGGGGATCTCAGCACCTCCCTGCACCTAACCCTCAGGGAAGAACTGCGTCCTAACTGAGTACATACAGACAGCAAAGTGAGGAGAAAAAAGCACACATGGAGGTGTCCTCCTCTGCCTGAACATCTCCTCTAATGGTGCTCCTATGATAACCTGCTCCATGTCACCTGTTAAAAGCAGTGCAATTCTGCTCCGGTCCTTCTGCTGCTGTGCACAGATTCTACAGGGCACAGCCCTGCAGACCACCACAATGGCAGCAATGCTCAGGTTGGGTGTTCAGGCTGGCAGGCTTTAGCCAGCATTTTTTGGCAGCTTTTGAGCAAATGCAAAGTGCCATAGACCCCTTAATTTTCACAACACCCAAGGCAGGAGTGCAGCTCTCAGGGCACACAAGAGTGGTTTTCCTCTTGTTGCAACACCAACATTCTTACCATGGGTCACAGGTAGCAGAGTCCCTACTCATCCATTTATGGGATGAGACACTGAACAGCAGTCTTGATATGTGTGGTCAAGAAATACAAGGGGACTCTTGATAACATTACTTTCCTGACCCATTTGGTTAATAATTTTCCACTAGCTTAAACTCCCCCTGCAATTTCACCTGGATATATTCTTCTTCAGTTCCCACTTTGATTCTTGTGCAGTATTATGTGCTATGAAACAGCTGCTGCATTCCATCCCAGAAGTGGCTGCAAGTCAGTCTACGTGTCTACATGGAGCCTACAACCTGTAGAGAGTTTGAAATCCACAACACACCCTTCTATGCATGGAGCTTATATGAAAACATTAGATACACTAAGCAAAGGACTATGGGGTTTCATGACATACACGTGACCAAATACTGCTATTGGTTATACCCATCCTCAATCTCGAATAATTTTCTTCCTTTGGGCACAGCAGCTCTAGCTTTTTAATGGCTAAAACTGAGAAGAGAAATTGCCAGATTTCTTAAGCATGTACATTGCTTTAAATTCCATTCACTTAGAACTGGTTGAAAAACAGAGCAAAATATTACAACATTTCTCAAAGCTGTTTCCATTCTGCATGATTTGGAAATGGGAAAAGCCACTTTTTGAAATTTTTATCATTTTTTTGCCCAAAATTATTATTATTTTTTTTTTTACTGCTGAATGCAATAAAATAAAAAACATATAAAGTTCTCCCCTCCACTTTTCCATCAATAGAAGGGATTCAAAGGCGTATCGTTTCATTTACAGCTGAAACTTTTCAACATGGAGAGAGAGAGAAAAAATAAGGAAAAGTTGAGGGTGGAAAAAGGAACATGTAGGTAGTAAGAATCCTCAGCATTATTAATTTCAATGCCCTGAGTTTCACCTCCAACATATGTAAATTCCTAGGTGTATATTACATCATAAAATCATCCTAGTGCAATTCAGCAAATACATTATATCAGGTATGCCAAGGAAATTGCACTGGTTTGTAAAACACTGGCACATATGCATGTTACAGTGAAGCCTTTACAATAAATTGCCTCATTGGAGTAGCGGGTACAAAACAGCAAAGCAAACACAATGGTGAACAGTGCTACTCAAAGCACTGAGGACATGAGTTATACCTGAAGGGATGAGGCCAGGCAACCTTGCCCAACTTTGGGAACAGGACAGCTAAGAGAGAGACTCAGAGAGACTTATTTCCCTACTGAAATGGACTGGGAGATGAGAGATTGCAGAGCAGGAGGTGAAGGGAGAAAGGAGCTTTTTCACTGTAGCAATGAAAAATGCAGTGGAAAAGAAGAACTGGGAGAAAAACAACAGTAATAAACATTTTATGAAGCAGAAAATGGCTTATAAAGAAGTCAACTTTTAAAGGCAATTTATATAATCCCGCCAAGTGCACATAAACGCAGGAATGGCGTTCTCTTCAGCCACTAAGTGTTTCCTTAAAGGGACAAATAGGCTGGGCAGTGTGCTCTGGACTCCCAAGCAAACCTACACAAAATAATAACCATGATAATGACCTGAAATCCATTTCTGACTGGGACAGCTGGTTTGCAACAAAATCCTGCTGCTACCTCATTTTCTTGCTGGGCTGCCTGTATCACACAATGGTTAGAACAATCCAAGTCCCAAAGCATGTCAGTGGCCCAAATGCAGCCCTTGTTAGGTGTCCTGACTGCTCTCACCTGGCATCTGATCCAAAATCACTAGCATCAGTGGAAAGGCTGCCTTTGGTTCAGCAGGCACTGGTTCTGGTTGTTGGCTCTAAATCATTTGCTCTGGGGACTTCCTCTGTGATACTTCTGAGCTTGAGAGCCAGCATCCAAACATAACCAATTTAAACTGAACTTGTGGAACCACAAAGCAGATGCAAGTCACTGGGGAGCATGGCAGCAATCCTGGGCATGTCAACCAGGTCATGCAGACATGCCTGCAAACATCTGCAGCCAGTGCTAAACACACCCTTGCCTGCTGCTCTTCTGAGGTCAGCACACCAGGGCTGCAAATTCAGTAGTCCAGGATTCACCAGATACAAAGCCCAGGCTCTGACTCCAGTCTCTGATGCTTGAGAGGAAAGTGAAAGGAACTTGAATGCATCTAATAACCGTCCAGCCCTGCACATACAGAGCATAAGTAAATCCTTCTCTGCCCCTGCAGGAATCGGTTCATGGTCTGAAGCAAAAGGTTTGACCACTTCAGAACCTTAGTTTGCTCAGCCACAAATATTACTAGACAACAAATGGCAGAGTCCTTTATTAATCCAGCTTAATTTTTATAGAATGTAAAATAAGAGTGAGAAAGCCAGAGAAGTAAATACTCATCCAGCACTTCCCAGGTAGCTGTTTATCTTTTGAGTAGCATCTCCTTCTACATTTCAGCATCATAGGAACAGACAACAGTTGGGCTCAGAGAACTAGGGATGAAAGATGGGGTTTCTTGGCCAGGTCAAATCCAGCCCACATCACATGTGACTAAGAAGTGCTGCCATCTGAAAGCTTTCCAAAAGTCTATGGGCTATTAGTTGGTGGCCTTGATCCAAAATCCACTGGACTAAGACCTGAAAATATATCTGAACTGACTGAAAAGCCAGTATCTACAGGAAGAATGTAGACCAAGGCAAAGGCAGTGAAACTGGGGTTGAGAGGTAAAGGGAAGACGGTGCTGTCTTATGGCACTTTAGGTGTTAGGCTAAGGTACCAAAAATTGCACCCTGATAGAAAACCCCATGGGATGCGCATCAGCACAATGCAATTAATTTTTGAAGCCTGCGCCGCTGGCGATTAAGTTTCCAGAGACCTTTCCACTCCCCACGTGCTCAGGGTTCCATGGACCCTTTTTTTAACCTCAGCCTGATGACGATGCCTTGTGGGAATACCAAGCAGACATCCACTCTCCTCTCTGCCTCGTGGTATATTGTCATGAGAGCTGCATCCAGTGAGACCTGTCCTTCCTCTGTCCTCTTTCCTTGCTATGCTCCCAGAGCACTGAGACACCAGTTATTCTGGCTAATGGTACTGGAGAGTTCAGGGCCACAAAGAATAAGGCATATCTAATGTTGCAATACCAGCACCTTCAAGGTTGATTTTAACACACCCTAAAGACTGAGCAACTCATAGCTACAAACAGATCCTTGGAGCTAGGCTAACATGGTTGGACAAAATAAGAGCCAGTTTTTCCCACTGACCAAATACAGGAGACCTGCTGGCAGAATGGTAAACACACACTTAGATATTGCTTGAAATGTAACCCCCTTGGAACAGGGGCTGCTTTTTGTTCTATGTTTGTACAGCCATTTGCACAGCAGGATCCTGACCCAGAACTGAGACTCTCAGGAGCCACCATAATACAATAATGCATAACCAGCAGTGATTATGTGAAGCAGAGACATGGGGGTTTTTTTATGGCACACAACAATGCCTTCAGCTCCCCACTCTCCACTCCTAGGCCAGTTTTGGAATTTGACCTGGACTGCAGACTTTCTGACTCACTTTGGCTGACTTCTTATATGATCCAGAGATGTCAGGTGTTGTGAGTACAGGCAATTCTCAACCTAGGACTTTGAGTTATGATGAATGGCAGTTATGATATTTTAAAACTGATACCCTGTTTCGACATTCCGATGCGGGCTTCAGCTTTACTACGCTCATTACAGCTGCGTCTAACTGGTAAGTCTGTTGTGGTGGAAGGGGAGGGGGGAGGGAAGGGGCATGGGGGGACAGATCA
>NW_017728997.1:50663338-50663876 GCF_001723915.1 Gavialis gangeticus | reverse complement strand
CCGCCAATGCCCTCCCAGACAAGTGGTGCGAGTAGTGCTGGGAGCCACGGGATAAGCTGCCAGATGAGCAGCTCCCAGAGCGGCAGTGCAAAGCAGCAGGAGCTGCCCCCCACCTCCCTGCACCCTCCAGATGAGCCACAGCTTTGTCCCACACCAGCCAAGCAACGCTTGCTCCAGCCCCTGCCTCACTCCCTCCCTCACCACAGGGGCATTGATCTACCCCTTCCCTCCCCCTCCACGACAACAGATTTATCAGCTGGATGCAGCTGCATCAAGCCTTGTAAAAGAACCAATCCCTCATTTATTACATTATTCCTATGGGAAAACTGGTTCCGAGTTACAATACTTCGACTTAAGATGTGGTTTTCAGGAGCCAATTGTATCGTAAGTCTAAGGACTGCCTGTATATTATCTTTAGTACACATGCACCATACGTTGCATGTAGTACAACTGGTAATAATCACAGCAGACCAGTAAAGCAAATGCTACCTTATGAAAGACGAAGAGAGTGGGGATAGAGCTGTGGAAGAAGGGACTC
>NW_017728997.1:50658917-50663327 GCF_001723915.1 Gavialis gangeticus | reverse complement strand
CCTTCCGACCCTAGAAACTATGAAACTATGAAACAGGCATATTGCATCCTGGCGTCTTCACTTTTGCACCCCACTGGGGAATGTTAATGACTCCAATATACTGCACCCTGATAGTGGGATATCATGGTCAGGGCCTGTAACACTGATGTCAGAGTAAGCTCAGCATTTATCAGGATGAGGCCCTTAGTTTCCTGGGGTTCTAATACATGTGATGGGGGTTTAAACCCCTAAACTGAAAGGGTGGATTTTTAATTGTGATGGCAATTTGCCAGTGGGCCGAGCAGCCCTTGAGCTAGAGCGCCCCAGTCCTTTCCTCCGCAGTGGTGGCAACCCCCAGGGCTGCCCGAGCAGGCTGTTAGTGGGCCAGATGCTGCCCCAGCTCAGAGGCAGCACCTGCCAGACCCAATTCTTCCCCAAGCCCAGGGAGCAACGCCTCATGCACTGTCCCCACCACCTTCCTGCCACCTGGGACCACCCGGGAACAGGCTGCCTTGCCCCTGGGGCAGTGCAGGAAGGCAGCAGGAGGGCAGCTGGGTGTACTGACAGCTGTAGAAGGCAGCAGGAACAGTGCATGGTGCACTGGAAGCCCAGGTGGGCTCAGGGAAGCACTGGATTGGGTGCCTCTGAGCAGGGCAGCCCCTGGCCTGCTAGCAGCCCACCCAGGCAGCCCCAAGGGGCACCGCCACTGCAGAGAAAAAGACCAGGGCCGCCCCACAGCTTAGGGGCCATTCAGCCTGATGGCAGATTGCCCCTGGCTGTGGGAGAGGCAGCAAGCTCTGTGAAAAGAAAAGAAATGGATAGGCCCCCTTGCCGCTTCTGCCTTCAGCCCGCCTCTCCCACAGCCAGGGGGCAAGCTGTCAGATTGAAGTCTACATCAACGTTACAAGTTGCTACATTGCAAACTAAACTACATGGGGATGTGGTTTAGTTTGCAACATAAACTCATTTAAATCTCAAAAAAACCCTGTATGTGTAAAGTGTGACACAGTTAAAACAGCAAAAATGGGCAATTTTTGTCATGTATACAAAAGTACCCCTATGCTCCAGTGCCCTGTCCAGTCACATGTGCCAACACAAGACAATTGTTTTCTCACGGGTTCTGTCACAGTTGATTGTGTGTAGCAGAGACATTCTTACTCCTTTTTCCTCCTCAGCATCTCCTGAAAACATTATGCAGGCATTTCCACTCGTGCTCTCTCTCCTCTCCCTGTGTGCTGCCACAGCATCTGAGCCCGAAGGGAGCACCCCCTGCTACCAGCACTGAGCTTTGTACTTTCCTCCACCCCATCCCTGCTGTTCTCCACAGCACCATGACCCCACTTCTCTGTGCCATCTGGAAGTTCCTTGTCCTGCAATAATGTGCTCATATCTCTATCCTGCCTGGCTCTCCTGGCTCTAATTAGGAATTATTTTTTGATGATGTGGACTCTCGACTGCCTAAATCTATCTGTCTTCAGCTCTTTCTGTGGGAAAACATGGTCCAGCTGAAAACCAAACCCTGATCAGGGAAAGGTCACTGAATTTAGATGCGTTTCATAATTTATTAATCTGCTAATGCATGCATGTGTGCACATACACATGGAAGGCAGCTCCTTCCCCACTGCTAATGGCAATATGTGCAGCTGCTAGAGAGAATCAAAGTGGAGCTGCTGAAATGGTATGGGAAGCTTTGAGATGAATGTGAAAGAAGCCCAAAGAATGCGCCCACTTCTAATCCCTGCCTCTGCTTCTGGGGGACTCTTGCCCTGTTTCTAATCTGGGCTGAAGGAGCCATGATCTAGACTAAGGTACCCAGAGGGAAAAGCTTACTGCAGTACAGTTTCCTCCAGCTGGTTGCCTGGGTTAGGGTTAGGGATTCTGTGATCTGCCAAGGATCTCCCTGATCTACAAATGGGCCATTTTAAAAGTGAGATAGATGCATCTGTGGCACTATTTGCAGAGATGCTTCTGCAAGGATCAGAGCCAGCTACTAAATCTGTGTTCCGAAGGGATTCCTTCACAGATGTTCCCATCTCCAGCCTAAGATGCCTGGGACTGACCTGCCTTGCAAGGTACCAATGGGACTCCTTTTCTTCAGGCCCATCTGGGCCATGACACAGAGAATCTTGAATCTGGGTCTCAATGGTGCTATATATCTGGGTCTCAGTGGTGACTCTCCCTCTCTGTCTCATAACAAGAGCCAGCGTAACATAGGTCTGCAGCCCCAATACTATTCAAGGCACCAACTTCTGAAATTATCTGGCCTGTGTTATGTAGGAGGTCAGAGCAGATGATTCCCTTCTGGCTTTAAAACATACGAGTCTATGAGCACTGCTGGCAAAGCTGGCACTGGGGGGTAGGTTAAAACTCACAAACCTGGGAAAAGGAATTAGTTACATTTATCTAGAGTGTGAGCACTAGTAATGCTCTGCACAGGCATGAAGCATTATGATGGTCTATGCAAAATGGCAGTAAGAGGGTTATAAACCAGCCCTGCCAAGAGTTACATCTTCCCCACCATAGTGTGCCAGCAGCCCGGACACATTTGAGGCCCTGGGCACACAAGGGCAGGGGATAACATAAAGGAGAACAATTACATACAATATTAAGATCCTGTGCTCTAAAAATGACCCTCCTGGTTTTAAATGTGACCAGCAGCAAATAGAAGACTGGTCTGCACAAATACTCTGCGTGCAACTGCAGGTTGGCAAGCACTGAGAGGCTGGACCGTCCTTCCACTTCATAGCACTGGCTTATCTGCAAAGGGCACATAAAGGGAGACTGCAAAAAAATAAAGCTACCTGCTGTAATTTTTATAGGTACATTTTGCACATGTCTCTCATCTGAGCAAAGTGGCAAATGGAGAACTGGAACCTGTAAACAGCAATGTGGCACGCACTCCAGAATAGGAACAACTGAGGCACCAGATGTCTGGGAGTATCTGGACGGTGGTGGGGGAGTTAGTGCCAGGTATAACCCGCCCTTCACAGAAATGTGCTGCATGGTTAAGGATGTGGTGAAGGTAGAGGGTCCACAGCACTGGGAGGCATTTACATGTCACGGAAATGTGTAAGGATAATACTGCGCTTCAGATTTGTACACTGGAACTATCCTGCTTTTCAAAGAGGAAGGAGGACACTGTTCCTAGTGATGGCAGGTGGACTGTCATGTCTAGGAAACATGCTCCCTCCCATTGAGAGACCCTAGCACATGCCTGGAGAAAAAGAGGTGACAGGGATTAAATGGAGGTAGAACTGGGTTGATAAACCTAGTGTTGGGCAGCTGACCCACTTCCAAACTGGAAGCTCTCTTAATGCATCTCTTAAGGTCTCTGTTACCTGAAACATTCTGCATGTTTATACAGGCACTTGGTAGATATACACATACAGTATTAAACCCACCACATCCTCCAGAGATGTTGCATCTTGTCCTTTGGGGCATCAAGGGTGGTCATCGTGGGTGACCTGAACTTTCCAGACATCTACTGGGAGGAGAAGTCAGCCAGGTCTGACCACTCACGTAGGTTCCTAGCCAAAATGCAGGACCTCCACCTAACTCAGGAGGTGCACAGCCTCACCAGGGGAGACGCCCTGTTGGACCTGGTGCTGACCACGGGTGATGACCTGGTGAGGGGGCTGCGGGTGCTTGACCACCTGGGCGACAGTGATCATCGCCTGCTGGAATTCGCCATCTAGCGCAAGGTGGCAAAGGCCTGCAGCAAGGCAGCAGCCCTAGATTTCAGGAGGGCGAACTTCAATGAGCTAAGGAGAATAGTCAGGGAGGCACTGAGGTCCTGGAGGGGAGGGGAGTCAGGTGTCCAAGAAGAGTGGTAGCTCCTTAAGGAGACAATCCTCCAAGCCCAAAGGGACGTAATCCCAATACAGATCAAAGGGGGCAGGAGGGTGTAAAAGCATCCAGGAACGTCTCCTAGCTAAAAGGGAGGCGTACACCAAATGGAAAGGAAGGGGCCATCACCAGGGAGGACTTAAATACATAGGGGGCAAAAAGAAGGTACCGGGTAATGTGGGGCCCCTGCAAGACACGCTAGGAAATCTGGTCGTCACACCAGATGACAAAGCCAACATATTTAACAACTTCTTTACCTCCATTTTCCTGAGCAGGGATCAGATCAGTCCCCGCACTGGGCCCCACTCAAGTCCCAGGGAAGGCGCACCTAGGCCAAGGGTCAGTGAGGATCTAGCCAGGGAACTTCTGGAGGGACTGGACGTATTTAAATCAGCTGGTCCGGACGATCTCCACCCCAGGGTGCTGAGGGAATTAGCTGAGGTCATTGCGGGACCCCTGGCACGGCTTTATGAGCACTCGTGGTGCTCTGGTGTGGTGCCAGAGGACTGGAAGAGGGCCAACGTGGTTCCCATCTTCAAAAAAGGGAGGAAGGAGGACCCAGGAAACTATAGGCCAGTTAGTCTT
>NW_017728997.1:50650049-50653917 GCF_001723915.1 Gavialis gangeticus | reverse complement strand
TCAGAGAGGACCAGCAGGCATTGGAGGAGTCCCTGTTTCCACGAGCATGACCCGGAGTGACTAGAAATAATGGTCACAAGCTGGCAGAGGGTAGATTCAGGCTAGATATCAGGAGGCGCTGCTACTATCAGGACAGCTAGGATCTGGAACCAACGTCCAAGTGAAGTGGTGCTGGCCCCTACCCTGGGGGTCTTTAAGAGGAGGCTAGATGAACATCTTGCTGGGGTCGTAACCCCAGTACTTTTTCCTGCCATGGCAGGGGGTCGGACTTGACGATCTGCTCAGGTCCCCTCTGACCCTACCAACTATGAAACTATGAAGGGGAAGTTTAGTAAAAACACAACATGAAAGTTAAAAGTTACGGCATTTGAAAAATATGGCTGAAATCAGCTTTAAAACTAGTAAACTAGGATGGCAACAAGGTCAGAGAGAGGACTAAGATTTTTGTTCTATTCTGATACAAACTTAAAAGATTCAACTCTCAAGGATCTGGTGCCTCTGACAGTTAAAAATCACTACTGGTAAAAACAGCAGAACCAGCAGCCATGGAGCAAAGGCCAACCCCACACACCACCACCCAGACAGTGGGGCACCAATATCATCAACCAAACTTCCCCAGTTCTGAGTCCACAATAATGTTCACCTGCAGATGCCCCCAAATGCAACATCTTACACCTCAGTCCCCTCCACACCTAACGAAATAGATTGGCTTTGCAGAAAGCACAAAGTCAACACATTCAAGCTACACCTTAGCTAGGAGTAATCTGTGATTGTAATTTCAGCCTGGGGTTTCTGATGGGACATCTGCTCCCTGTGCCCAGCCCCCCATGGCATTCTTTGGTCCATTGCAATGAGAGGATTTTGTATATGGGTCTTAAGTGTGCAACTTAGCCCCCCTTTCTCTCTATCTTAATTCTATGCAGCCCTGCAATGATTCAAGAAACTCTTGAGATTACCTGGCCCATGCTACGCAAGAATCAAGTAACCTGTGAAATGCACCCCCAACAGCACTGATCCAGGGAGACCTCCTCCTCTCTTCAGTTCCTTATCAATCCTTTGGACTCTTTTACAGGGTTCCTCTGCCTTATCACTCAGGTCACACTCAGGTTAGGACTAAACTGAATGGGAGATGGATACAAGCCCTCCCCCTTTCTCCCTCCTCTCCCCTACCAGGAGGGTTACAGAAAATAATTTTTATGTCTCCTCAAATTGCTGGGACTCTTACCTCTATATTTAATACCCCGGCCACGCTGCACACTATGGAAAAGTGAAATTTTCACCACCATCATGGTGGGTCTTGTAGAATATAATAGGCCCTGAGCTGATTAATGGCAATATGAAATAATACGTGCTTGCATTCACTTGACCAAAATTTGGTTAAGACAAGAAGAGGCAAAGGAAACAAAAGGGCCAGAGAATATCATACAATGTGAACCATTTGAGAAAAGTTCAAGAAAGATGGAATGGAAAAAAAGCACATAGGCTGCAGGTTTACTTACAGTACATTTAGTTTTTTGATGCTAGACAAGGCTAGTCTTAGACCAGATATAGCTTAGATATAGAATAAAAATAAGTATATGAATGTTAATTAGAGTAACACCTATTAATAATGGTTTTATATATATTTTTACATTATTTAGTACATTTTTTAAAATCTTGAGCCAGGCAATAGAGTATAAAAATCTGGGTTCATCTCATCTTTGTTCTTCAGCCTTAAACTACAGGTCTTGCTGAATAGCTCATCTGCAGATGAACTAAGATAAGTGCTCTTTTAAAACTTAATTGGAAATTTACGTGAAAAGTCCTTTTCCTTAAACTACAGGTCTTGCTGAATAGCTCATCTGCAGATGAACTAAGATAAGTGCTCTTTTAAAACTTAATTGAAAATTTAGGTGAAAAGTCCTTTTCCTAAACAGGCTGGCCACCAAGACTTTAGGACTTAGAAAAATGAATTTAAAATTCTCTCAAATGCTATCAAGATTGTTATTTCTTTAGATAAATGTATGTTATAAATGTTAATCATTTGCTTGATGTGCCTTATCTGCACTGTTTAGTCATTTATATCTTTTCTGTATTTTATTACTGCATCTGCTATTAACAATTTAGATATCCCTCTGTTTGTGAGTCTTTAATTTTAGTATGACTGGCTCTTTGAACCTTTCTTGTTTCTCAGAATATATCTGAGGGTTGACAGTCTCTCCTTCTCTTATTTGTAGAAGGGTTGTTGCTCAGCACCATCATCAGAAGACCAGGGCAATGAGACAAGTTCTTTTAGCAATGATGGAGCCAGAAAGCTGTATATAACATGTCTGGAAAAGCAGCAACTTGTGCCATTGCTTGTGCTGAGACCCTGAGACCAAAGCCACCTACTGATTTTCAGGCAGAGGAAACCCTGTCCACAATAAACACAAAGAGCACAGACCACACTGGCATCTTAGCTGCCAGGTCCAATCTCTCTTTCTACTCCAACCCCTGCCAACCACAAGGATCCAGCCATCTGGACCGGGTTTGGATCACTTCTCCCTTGGTAAGGAGTGTAACCTCTTAGAAATGGGGGGATGTGTGTTAGGCAGGAACAGACAACTTGATGGACTATTTTAGAGAAGGAAAGGCCACTAGTAAAGCAGAAACAAAATGTCTTCATAAGGAAGACAGTTAAGAAATCCAGTCTATATTTGGGACCAGATCCTCTGCTGAAGTAAATCACTGTAACTCTTGTGAGCAATGCTGGCTAACCCAGGTGAGAGTATGTCCTAATGTCAGAATACAAATGTATCTAAAGCTGAAGTGGATCTTAGCACTCAGCATCTCTAACAGGCCCCTAAAGCCATTTTGTCAGCTGGGTCTTCTTGAGCCATGTTAAAGATGTTGGGGGTTGAGGAACAGGGAAGGAACAATTTAGGGATGGAGAAGAACATGCAAGTATGAAATGCAAAGCTGAGTGTTGGCAGGAAGAGGATCCAGGACTCCAATCCAAGGGAAAGACAGAACAAGTGTTGTGTTGCTTTAACCCCTTCTGAGCCAGTACCTGAAGGTCACCCCAAAGGATGCTGCTGCAATCAAAATCCTTGGGGAAAAAAGTACTGGCATGTGGTTAAAAAAAAGGCCTAGAAAAAAAGAAACTTTCCATGCTGGGATTACAGTTCTGACTGATTGCCCAGCCGACGATTGCTGGAACCAGCCTACAAGCCGTTTTCACTCCTGCTCATTTCATTTTCCCCTGAACCTCCATAGCAACCCATCTGCAGTGAGTGACTCTAATGTTTAATGGTCCTGCCATTAGCACTAATGCATTCCAAACACTCAGCATCTGCCGTCGCGCATTCAGATGGAAACACAAAAATAACTGCGCTCAGTGCAATCTGTCATAAACTCCAGCTTGAGGTTATCAAATGACATGCTGGGAGATGGAGGGAGCGGTCTGGCCAAAATTAACAAGTCACTTGGTAAGAAAGAAAAGCAAAAAAATACCTAAATAAATGAGGAGAAGCCACAATGCAAATCCAGAGCTTGGGAGGGAAGTGGGGCTAGTAAGACCTACATGGAGCTGCCTGGAGATACGCTAGCATGACATGGTGCTCAGAGGTGCTGCATTAATTCTCTGCTGTGTGTGCCCGCTAAATGTAAACAAACCTGGGATGCAAATTGGGACAACAACATTCTCCCTTCATCTCCAGTGGTGCTATTTGAAAATAAACACTTTTGGTATAAACAGGTACTAATCGGAGAGAAGGGAAACTTTATAGCCTGAGACATCTCAACATTCACTGTGAATTACCTTCCTGCGCATTGCCAGACTCTCTAAATTGCCATCACAAAGTGCAGAATGTATCTGCTTTGCAGTTAAGTCACTGCACCCCCCCCCCCC
>NW_017728997.1:50643888-50649915 GCF_001723915.1 Gavialis gangeticus | reverse complement strand
CCCCCCCCCCCCCCCGGTTGCTGTATGATTATTATTTTTATTTAAAAGCAGGAATGATGACCATAAAACAACATATAAAGGAAAAGGTCCATACAACAACATATTAAGGAGCTAATAAACTATGTTTCTATATCTGTCTGACTATAGAGTACTCCTGTCCTGAGAAGGTTATCCAGCACAGGGCACCTCATTCCCTTGAAGCACCCACCAGCCCTGGGAAACACTGTGGTACTCGACAAGTGTAATGACTGTTATACAGTCACCTCCTGAGTAAAAGCCCGAAACTCCACACAACCCAGAGGAGCAGGGGGCAAATAAGCATACACCCCTTAGACTCAGATGCATCTTCCCTAGGCACGCCTGGCCCCACTGCCTACTCTACTTTCCAGTGGGTAGTGAGGGCTGGGGTTACAAGGTACCCCTACCCATCTTTCACTGGGGAGGCAACTGGTCTGGCATTTCTGGGGAACTACCTTACCATGGGCAGTCCCACCAGGCCAACCTTTCCCAGCAGTGTGTAGATTTTGGTCATACCCAGGACCAGGAGCCTCCTGCCATACCCATAGCTCCTGCCCTTACCTCCAAGGATATTCTGAGAAGCCGCTCAGCTGGGTGGTGTTCTTCCAGCTGCCAGCAGCAGACTGCTACCTCAGCCCTGAAGGCCTGGATCTAAAAAGATGGCTGCTCAGCCCCACTCCTCCAATCCCAGGACCCTCCTGCAGTCATGTTAGGGCATGACACCAGCCCTAACAAAGGGGCTGAGTCAGCCCAGACCCAGAAGGGTATAACAGGAGACTCCCCAGGTGACCAGGAAGCCAGTGAATAGGGACTGCAAACAGAGGAAGCAGTTTGCAGGCAGTTGCTGAAGGCAAGAGGAGGAAGGAGGAGAGAACTCAGGAACCAGATCCTGCCCAGGAAAGGTAAGTGACCCAGCTGCCTGTGCCTTTGGTTTTGCTGAGTGTTTGTTTGGTGGGCTGTGTGTTTGGGGCATGTCCTCTGAGAAGCTGGGAGTGACTGCTGAGTGATTGTTGATTGCTATGGGATTGCTGACTGTTGTGTGATTCTTTCCTGGGCCTGACAGAAGCCCTAACAAAGGGGCTGAATCAGCCCAGGCCCAGAAGGATATAAAAGGAGACTCCTCAGGTGACCAGGGAGCCAGTGACCAAGGACCGCAAACAGGGGAAGCAGTTTGCAGGCCAGTTCATGGGTAGTAGCACAGACTATTACCATACAATGGTAGGGATGCGTCATGCCCCACAGCTTCCCACCTTGGCCCCAACTGGCGCCCCCTTCCCTTGCACCACTGACCCCTCCACCCAGATGGAACCCATGGGTCCGGCCTCTACCCAGACAGAGCCCCTGGCACCAGGCTGCAGGGGCTGCCTGGAACGGCTGCCAGCAACTGGTAATGGGAGTAAGGTCACCCCCAACTGTGGTGTACGCTCCTTAGTGAGATCCCTGGAGTCCCAGATGACTGAGCTCCAGGTCCAGGTAGGCAGACTTTATGCCATCAGGACCCATGAGCAGGAGATTGATGATTACTACAGTCAGGCTCTTCTCCTGAAGAATGAAGAAGAAGAGAAGAAGATAGAGGAGAAAGTGGCCAACAAGAAGTCTGGCTGAAAAGACCCACCCTGAGCTACCTGGAAGACAGTCATCTCAGGCTCCAGAACATGCAGGGCTAGGGCTGCCCCTCCCCTGGCATTGCACAACAGGTATGCTCCCCTTACGATGCATGAGGAGACTCCAGTGGCGACACCCTAGCAGGAGGTGGGTAGTCAGCAAACTGCCACCCCCAAGAGGAGACACAGGGTGGAGGGGGGTGGGAATGCCTTCTGTGGGGCACCGAGGGACCCTTCTGCCATCTGGACCCCCTAGCCCATGAGGTCTGCTGCCTCCCTGGGGCCTGCATCTGGGATGTTGAGGAGAGGATCCCTAGACTCGACCAGCCCTATGACCACTACCCCATGCTCATCATCCACATGGACATGAGTGACATGGCTAGGAGTAATTCAGACCAGGTCATGAGTGATTACAGGGTTCTGGGGGCTGAGATTGAGGGGCTGGGATGAAGGTAGTGTTTTCCTCTGTGCTCCCAGTTGCAGGCCACAGACCTAGGAGGGAAGGATGTGTCAAAGAAGTAAACCGATGACTCTGGCAGTGGTGCTACCAACAGGGCTTTGGTTTCTTCAACCACAGCGTGCACTTCACAGAGAAAGGACTCCTGGGAAGGGATGGCATCCACTTCACATGAAGAGCTAAGTCCCTATTCTCAGCCAGGATGGCCAATCTTCTAGATAGGGCTTTAATCTAAGGTTGCCTGGGGATGGCGAAACACTGACTGGAGCATGTCTGGGGACTGGCATACAAGCAAGCTCCCAAGTTGGGGAAACTAGGAGAGCCACTCTTGCAAGAGCTGAAGGAATGGTTCTCCTTCAGTGTGACAGGAAATTAAGGGTCTCAACTGAAGGACTCAGGTGCCAGTACACCAATGCCAGGAGCATGGGGAACAAGCAGGAGGAGCTAGCCCTCCTACTCTCCACTGGGCATTATGATCTAGTTGGGATTATGGAGACCTGAAGGGACTCCTCACTTGACTGGAACGTACCCATAGAGGGCTACACTCTAAACAGAAGGGACCAAATAGGGAAGAAAGGTGGATGTGTAGCTCTCTATGTAAGGGAGCAGTACACCTCCTTGGAGGCCGACATCAGCTCCAAAGATGAGTGGCTCAAAATCCTCTGAGTCAAACTATGGGGGGCAGTGAGAGAGACCTAACTGTAGGTGTATACTACAGACCACCAAACCAGGGGGAGGAGCTTGATCAGAAGTTCTCTTGATAACTGGCAGAGGCCACGTGTGCACAGTGCACAGGACATGGTTGTCATGGGTGACATCAGTTACCCAGATACCTCTTGGGAGGAACACTCGGCTAAGTCAGATTGGTCACATATCAAAGAGCTCTATCTGACTCAGGAAGTGCACGGGCCAACCAGAGGTTACACTCTCCTAGACTTGGTCTTGGCCAAAGGAGACAATCTGATGATCAATTTGAATATAGAGGGTAGCCTGAGTGACAGCGACCACAAAACTGTTATGTTCACTAGCAAGGCAAGCAAATCAACTAGCAGGGTTGAAGTTTTGAACTTCAAAAAAGCGAATTTCAACAGGCTCAGGGCAATAGTAGGGGAAGCAGTGCAGGACCAGGGAGCGAAGGTGAAAGGAGCACATGAAGAGTGGTTGCTCCTCAAGGACACAATCCTCAAAGCACAAAAGAAGTCCATTCCCATGTGGAGGAAAGGCAGCAGAAGGGCTGGGAAGTCCTCTTGGCTTAATAGGGATATCGTGGTCCTCTTGAAAAAGAAGAAAGAGGTGTACAAACAATGGAAGTTTGGGACAGTCCCCAAGGAGGGCTATACAGCAATGGCCCACACTTGTTGGGAGAAGATTAGAAAGGCTAAGGCAGAGACTGAATTTAAACTAGCAATGGAAATCAAGGACAATAAGAAGTCCTTCTTTAGATATGTAGGGAACAGGAGGAAAACAAATGGAAGCATGGGGCCATTGCTTAACAACTCATGACAGCTGGTTACTGACAAGATGGCAACCAGGGGGTGGAGCACCTGTCAAGGGGCAGGGCTACCCTTGCCACCCTCAAGAGCTTACTGAAATTCATTAAGCGATACTCCAGACAAAATAATTGCCCAACCCTGGACTAAGAGGAGACACTGCTACCACTGGTTTTGGTTTTTTTGTATCTGCTTTATTCCTGATACTGAGTTATGATTAGGATAGAACAAACCAAGTTAAATTCAGATCTGCTGTAACACCACTGATTTCAATACAGTTGTGCCTACTTGTATTTGTATTTCCAAAGCTGAATTTGCCCCATCTTAGCAGTCTTAAAAAATATGGATGCTTAAGAGGATTCAACAGTTCTCCCAATCTCTTCTCATCCTTGCTGAAGTACAAAAACCTCTCACTAATTTTCATGGAGCAAGGTGAGCTTTAAACATGTTAGAAGAAAGAGGAAGACAAAGGAAAGTGTTGATCCCATACAATGAAAAGGGGAAGCTAATAGTGAATGGGTGCATCTACACATGTACCACACTGCGCAGTCCCAGCTGTGCACAGGTTGTTTCTGACCGTATGGGGAAGTCACATCACAGTTAGTGCCCACCACTGCTATGTTGCTATAGCTTGTTGCTACAGCTATGTAGCATCTTGTGTAGATGCATCCAGAGTTAAGGAAAAGGATGAAGTGTTTAAATGCCTTTTTTACAGGTCGTCATAAAAAAAAATCAACTATCAGCTGACTAGTACAATTAGCATTAAGGATGGGGAAGTAAGTACTCAACTTAGGGCATAGAAAGAGCAAATTAGAGCTTACTTAGATAAGCAAGGTATTTTTAAATCAGCAAAATCTGATGAAAATCATTCTAGAGTACTCAAAGAAATGGCTGAGGTACTTGCAGAGCTATTGGCTATTATCTTTGTGAACTCATGGAGGTCAAGGGTGGCACCACAAGACTGGAAAAGCAAATATAGGGCTCATCTTTTTAAAAAGGGAAAAAAGGCGTACCCAGGGAAAAAGGAGGGTCCGTGGGCAGTCTAACTTTGTTAATCAGAAACAGGAGTGTAGGGATGCACCTGGGAGCTCAGGGCAAAGAGAAAACAGAGACTTCTGGTTTGTGATCGTGAATGCATGAATGCCATCAGCAGCTACTTTTTTCCTGCCCTCCTCTCCAAATTGGCACCTTAGACAGTTGCCCCTATTTCCCCCCACTACTAACACAACTGCTCAGAAAGTCACTAAAACATAACATCAACAACTTGATTTCTTTCTAGGAAAAAGTAACTGTTCTTCCAGATGAGTAGGAAGCCGTATAAGTGATAGACCTCAACTACAGTATGGCTTTTAACACCGTCTCCCCAAGACATTATTATGAACAAGTGAAGAATAGCCTCAATGAACTACCATCAGGTAGGTACATAAGTAGTTGGATTTGTCTCAACGTATAATCAACAGCTCAATGTCAGATTTTGAGAAATAGCTAGTTAGGGATTCCCAGGAATCTGTCTTATGTTTCCCAGGAATCTGTCTCACATCTGGTACTGGTCAATATCTTCATTAGAGACTGAGACAATGGAAGTGAGATAACACTTGTTAAATCTGTGGATGACACCAACCTGGATGCCATAGAGCAGGTGTTTGCAACCTTTTTGAGTCTAAATACCCCTGGCGGCGAGACACTGAGTGGGAGGGGGGTAACTGGATGCCAAGCTGGGGAAGAGAGGGCATGTGAGCTTCCTCACTCTACAGAGAAGCACTGCTGCCCTCACCCTGCCCCAGCCCTGCTCCTGGGAAGTGGCGGCACTCTGTCCCTGCCCACCCACATGTACGCCCTAGGATCGGTCCAAGTACCCCCCCGGGGTATGCATATACCTGGCTGACAACCCCTGGCATTAAAGGACAGGTTTAGGATTCAAAAAGACCTTGATGAACGGGAAAGGCAAATAGGATAAAATTCAGTAAGGACAAGGGCTCTGCTTAGGAAGGAACAATCATAATGCATGAACACAAAATAGGAAATGACTTGTTAGGTTGCAGTACTGCAGGAAAGGATCTGGGGTTATCAGTCTTATTATGTCCAGTCTTGGCACTACACTTTAGGACAGATGTGGACAAATTAGATTCCAAAGAACAGTGACAGAAGTGATCAAAGGCCTTGAAAACATGACATAGAAATGCTGAAAGAATGAGGATGATTTTGTCTAAAGAAGACTCGTGAAAGAGGGAGGAGGGAAAGTGACTAGTCTTCAATGACAAAAATAGTTGTAATGAGGATGGCAAGCAAGTGTTCTCTGTGTCCACCGAGAAGAGGGACAAGTGGCAATGGGCTGAAATTGCAACAAAGAAAATTTAAGTCGGATACTGTATTAGAAAGATTTTTCTAAGCAGCTGCATATTTTGTACTATAAAATGGTTGAGTACTAGAAAAAACTACTTACAGAGGTTGTGGACTC
>NW_017728997.1:50634189-50638888 GCF_001723915.1 Gavialis gangeticus | reverse complement strand
GCTGGGCAGCAGGGACAAGTGGCAATGGGCTGAAATTGCAACAAAGAAAATTTAAGTCGGATACTGTATTAGAAAGATTTTTCTAAGCAGCTGCATATTTTGTACTATAAAATGGTTGAGTACTAGAAAAAACTACTTACAGAGGTTGTGGACTCTCTGTTGCTGTAAGTTTTTAAGAGCAGATTAGACAACCATGTCTGGTATGCTTTAGACAGGGATGACCCTTTCTAAAGGCTAGTCTGCTAGCCTTTAGCAGACTAGATGGCCTCTTGAGGTTCCATCCAAGCACTGAGTGAAGTTACGTTACATTTAGAATACACTACTGGCACTCAAGATTCAAGCATCTACATGTTAAAGCTTGTTAACTCATGCTAAGTGCCCTTTGAGCATCACAGAGTTACATCCCTTAAGGTAAGGGTTAGCGCTGGGCTGTGCTATCTAATTAATCTTAGGGTAACTTCAGTCTTCTCCCAGAGATAAAATGAGCAATTTACAGTCCTCCAGCATCCCAGGATGCACCAACCCCAGCCCCAGAGCAAGAACAGAGCCCAGGTATTCTGGCTCTTACCCACACCTCTGCTCCCCTGCCCTCTAGTGGCAAGTTAGAGCTTTGCAGGCTCAACCTTTAACATGCGATTGCTCACAGCGTATTCTAACTTTTACACAGCTTAACTTTCCACAAATTTAATGTGATCTAAGCATAACATGTAACATCATGCATATTCCTCTATGCTTCTGTGAGAACAGGGTAAATAAAGCAAGAAGGGCAATTCTGCTGCAATCCAACTTCTGTAGAAAGTCTCCATTTCTATCGAGGGCAGTGCTTCCCATATACTTTTCCTCAGCATGACCCCATTTCCTCAGCATGGCCCCTCACTCCCAACCCACAGCCCTCCACCCCTACAACCTCATCTGCTGATGTCGTGACCCCATTTGGGGTTGCAATCCAGTTTGGGAACTGCTGATCTAGGGAGTGAAGAGAATCTGGTTCATTGAGAGCAACAAGGCTTTACTCTTAGTGAATAGATTGAAAAGTTGCAAACACCTCTGAAAATAATTGGTATTTTGTGTTGGTTTTTCACCAGCCCCAAGAGACTGCCCTGCTCAACATGGTACAGGATGGCCAGGGCAAGGGAGACTTGTTACCCTACATCACTGTAGACCATGTAAAGGAACACCTTGAGAGGCTGGGCACCTTCAAGTCAGCTGGCGCAGACAGGATACACCCCGGGGTATTTAAGGAGTTGGCAGGCATCATAGCTTAGCCACCGGCATGGATCTTCAAAAATTCGTGGCACTCAGGTGAAGTGCCCAAAGATTGGAAGGAGGCCAGTGTAGTGCCCATCTTCAAGAAAGGGAGGAAAGTAGATCCGGGGAACTACCGGCCTATCAGCCTGACCTCTATCCCAGGGAAGATCTTGGGAAAAAAAATTATCAAAGAGACCATTCTTGACAAACTGACTGATGGCAACATCCTGAGGGATAACCAGCATGGGTTTGCTGTGGATAGGTCTTGCCTGACCAATCTCATCTCCATCTACAACCAAGAGACATATCACCTGGACAAAGGAGAAGAGATTGACGTTATATATCTTGACTTTAAAAAACTTTCAACCTGGCGTCCCATGATCTCCTCATGGAAAAATTGTTCAACTGTGGCCTCAGCTACATCACGGTCCGATGGCTGGGGAATTGGCTCCGAGGTCAGATCCAGAGTGGTAATAGATGGAAGTAAATCATCATGGTGTGCCGTGATCAGTGAGGTCCCCCAAGGCTCCGTCCTTGGGCCTATACTCTTTAACATCATTATTAATGATGTAGACATTGGTACCAGAAGTGGACTGGCCAAGTTCGCCGATGACAACACTCTTTGGGGTAAAGTGTCCACACATGAGGATAGGCTGGTGATCCAGGCTGACCTAGACAGGCTTAGAAAATGGGTGGATGAAAACCTGATGGCGTTGAATACCAAAAAATGCAAGGTTCTCCACCTTGGGGGAAAAAACCCGCAGCATGCTTATGGCTTGGCAGTGCTAGCACCATGGCCAAAAGGGACTTGGGGGGTCATGACTGAGCACAAAATGAATATGAGCCACCAATGCAACATCAAAAATGGTAAAGTGAGCAAAACTCTAGCTAGCATCCATAGATGCTTCTCAAGCAAATCCCAGGATGCCATCTTCCCGCTGTACTAGACCTTGGTGAGGCCACAACTGGAGTACTGCACCCAATTCTGGGCTCCACAATATAAGAAGCATGTGGAAAAGCTTGAGAGAGTCCAGAGGAGAGCCACATACATGATCAGAGGGCAGGAGAATGGGCCCTATGATGAGAAGCTGAGAGCCATGGGACTCTTCAGCCTGGAAAAGCACAGGCTCAAGGGGAACATTGTGGCTGCCTATAAGTATATAAGGGGTGTGCATCAGGATCTGGGGGAATATCCATTCCCCAGAGTGCTCCAAGGGATGACAAGATCAAATGGTCACAAACTCCTCCAAGACCATTTCAGGCTGGACATAAGGAAAAACTTCTTTACTGTCTGAGCCCCTAAGGCCTTGAATAGACTGCCACCAGAGGTAGTGCAAGCATCTATGCTGGACTCCTTTAAGAGACATTTGGATGTTCATCTTGCTGGGATCCTTTGACCCCAGCTGACTTCCTGCCCCTGGGGCAGGGGGCTGGACTCGATGATCTTCCAAGGTCCCTTCCAGCGCTAATGTCTATGAAATTTCAAAGGGCCAGCTATACAAATCCACAAGCCCTTTTCAGTACTTCAAAAGCAGTTGAAACCCCACAAAATACCCCATCTTATACTGAGGTGCCATTTTGGAGTGTTTCACTTTTTGTTGCATATGAAAAGCGGGAGAGTGGATGGACAGCCTTCCAGCTGCCTAGCCTCCAGTCCCATTCTGGGTCCTTGGGCACCCCTGGGTTGCCACAGGGACTCCTCCTTCCTGCTAGACCTGGTGCTGGACTTACCACCAAATCATTTGCCCCTGCCAGACCCCTGCTGATTCATGGGGCCCCTGTCACTGGGTTTTCCAGCCTTAGTCCCCTTATACCTCTCCACTTGCTGAGAGGGGAAGATGACAAGTAGAGAAGATTGGGGTTGACATATGGCAGGGGTGGGGAACCCCTGTCTCTGTGCCTTCTCCCCTCCTCCCACCCTCTCTGCTCTGTTTTCTGCTCTTCCCTCCCTTCTACTGACCCTTCCTGTGACGAGAGGGGGCAAAGGGTAGTGGGAAGCATAGCTGCAAGTGGCTGCAGCCTCCTCTGAAGCCTTCTGGCTGGTGCTAGAAGAGGATACAGTATTTTGAACCATTTCAGCTGGGGAAGGGCATGGGGGGGCTGTCCCCTGTCTGAAACATTTCCTTTTAGAAATGATTCCAAGTGTGTTTTACTTAGAAATGTTTCAGTTACATAAATAAAATCTGTCTGTAGCCTACTGCACCCAAGCTCAGGAAGAATCTGAATCTGAATAGCATGACCATGTCCTGAATTCTTCCCTCACTGTGCACATGCAAAGCAATGGTTTCATTATATGACTACTTATTTCTCAGTCGTTCATTATGCCATAGCTATTTCACATTACTTATAGCATTCTGCATGTGTAGGACAGACCAGCTGAGCTCTTGACTCTCCTCTTGGTACAGGATGTATGCTTTTCCTCAGTCACACAGGCAATTTTTATAGTGTAAGAAGGTGTATTCATGCCACTGAACCCAGAACATAACATAGTGAGGCTAAACAGAGTACATGTCAGTTCATACGGCCAACTCTGTGCACCATATACAGTGCAAATTAATCAATTATCCCCCATAACAGCTGTGAATCTTTTTATTGTACAGATGCAGAAGAGAAGCAAAATGAGATTAAAGCCTGGTCAGAAATGCTGAAGATAAGCCACTTACTTACTCATTCCATTCTCTCTGTTTTTAACAGCAAATGTTCACTACTGATACAATAGATACCTAGTGCAATCTTACTTTCCTGCGTTGTAGTAAGTGTTAATCCGCTTGTGAGGGATATGGTAAGGGGATGTTTTATGCATGGGGTGTGCTGTGATAGGCAGAAACAGCCTATTGACTGTCCCTCCATTCAGCTAAACAGCTCTGGGTTGCCCTGATAAAGCAGCTGCATGTTTTGTAGTGATGCAATGGTGCATGCTGTTTCTCTGTGCCTTCTTCATCATCTGTACCTTGACTAAATAGTTGCAAGTGGTACCATTCACAAAAAAGGTCTCAAAAAATGAGTTCTCAAAGAGCCTGGCATGAATGGAACTGCCCATTACCATCACAGCCATTTTTGTTTTGTCTGTTGAAACACGGGACTGAAAGGGAGCCCTTCAACTTGGGTCACCAAATCTAATTCCAAAATGAACTACATTCTAGATGTTAAGTCCAAAACCATCACAAGAACATGCACACTCAGCCCTTCCTACATGCCAAAGTCAAAAAGCTTGCCCCAACACCTCTTAACAAGATAGGATTGCTAGTACAATAAAACCAAAGGCATCAAAAAGTACAGTGCACACAGGAAGAAAGCAGGAGAGAGACACGGAGTGCCACAAATGCTTTGGGCTTCTGCAGTGGCTGGAAATTTGTTAGTCAAAAATGTGCGTCATATATGTTTCAAGTAACAAACTGACCATCAGGAATGACAGGCAGGGACAGAGGCCTGCATCCACCCTCCCACCCCA
>NW_017728997.1:50632238-50634111 GCF_001723915.1 Gavialis gangeticus | reverse complement strand
GCCACCCCACCCCACCCCACCCCAGCCAGGGGTGGGGATGCTGCCCAGTTCCCCCCACCACGCTTCGGGCCAGGTCTAGGTCCAGGTTCACTCCCCCCTCCCTGCCACTGCTTCAGGCCAGGCTGGGGCCAGTCCCCCCTCTTCCCCCAGGTCCGTTTCCCTCCTCCCCTCCACCGCTCTGGGCCAAAGCTGGGACCTTGCCCCACTTCCATCTGTTACCGCAGCGTCTCAGGCCGCGGCTGCATTTCAGACAACCAATCAGAGCGCGAACGAAGCGTTACAGACAGACAAAGGCTTTTATAATATTAGAATTATGATTTGCCTCAACTATGTTCCCATTAAGATTATTATTTCCCTCTGACTTCAGTCTGAGCTTGCAGAGACCAAAAAATCTTTGTCTCTACAAGCTGCATGGCGTACGCTGTGACAGGACAGGTGTTCACTGGACAGGTAGTCACATGACAAAATTATCCAGTACTTTTGTCATTGATTGGTCCCCTTCTTAGAACCAGAAGCAACAAATGGGGCCAATTCCCTCTTGCTTAGGACGGTTGAGAGTCCAGGTATATTGGTGGGACAGTGAAGTGGAAGCTTTAAGATGGGCATTAATCCAAGGCGAGTCTGGTGTCATGGTTCTGTGTGGCCATTGGCATTCACAGTCCACATTTTCTGGATCATTAGAATCATAGAAAATTCAGGTTGATGGGACCTCAGGAGGTCATTTAATCCAAACCTCCTGCTCAAAGCAGGACCATCCCCAACTAGATCATCTCAGCCAAGGCTTTTTCAAGCCAGGTCTTTAAAACCTCCAAGGATGGAGATTCCACCACCTCTCTAGGGAACACATTTCAATGCTTCACCACCCTCTTAGTGAGAGAATATTTCCTAATATTCAACCTAAACTTCCCTTACTGCAACTTGAGGCCATCACTCCTTGTTCTGTCATCTGGCACTACTGAGAACAGTTTAGCTCCATCCTCTTTGGAAGTACCCATTAGGTAGTTGAAGGCTGCTATCAAATCCCCCCTTGTCTTCTCTACTTCAGACTAAATGGGAATCTATACACATGCTCCAGGGTGGAGGGGTGGGTGGGTTCTTAAACTATTAGAGTGGCTCTGAGAGCTGCTCTAATTAAAGCACCTGCAGCATCACGTGTATTCAGTGTCCTGTGTTTCAAAAGGGCAGCGGGGGCACTTTAACTACAGTTCATTAAACGAGCTTTAGTTATACTGCCCTTGCCATCATTTTGAAACATAGGGACACTGAATACATGTGATGCAGAGGCTGCTCATGTACGCTAATTAGCATGATCCAGCAGACTTGCAGCAGAGTCAGTCAAGTCTGCTACAGTGCATGCTAACTAGCATGCATTAGAGCAGAGGCCCATCATATGTATAGGTGCCCAATAAGCCCAGTTTCCTCAGCCACTCCTCATAAGTCATGTGTCCCAGCCCCCTCACCATTTTTGTTGCTCTCTGTTAGACTCGCTACAAATTATCCACATCCTTTCTGTAGTGGGAGGTCCAAAACTGAACACAGTACTCCAGATGTGACTTCACAAGTGCTGGGTGGAGGGGAAGAATCATTTCCCTTGATCTGCTGGCCTTCTTGGCAACAAGAGCACACTGTTGACACATATTCAGCTTATTGTCCACTGTAGGCTCCATATCCTTTTCTGCAGAGCTGCTCCTTAGCCAATTGGTCCCCAGCCTGTACCAGTGCATGGGATTCTTCCACCCTAAGCACAGGACTTTGTACTTCTTCTTGGTGAACCTCATGAGATTTGTTTTGGTCCCGTCCTCTAATTTGTCTAGGTCTCTCTGAATCCTAACCCTATCCTTCAGCGTATCTACTACCCCCGCCCCCCCACCCC
>NW_017728997.1:50629125-50631891 GCF_001723915.1 Gavialis gangeticus | reverse complement strand
AACTTCCTGAAGATGCACTCGATGCCATTTTCCAGGTTACTGATGAAGATACTGAACAAAACTGGCCTCAGTCCTAGCCGTTGGGACACTCCACTTGATACCAGCTGCCAACTAGACATCAAGCCACTGATTACGACCCTCTGAGCCTGATGCTCCAGCCAGTTTTCTAGCTACCTTAGAGTCCATTCATCCAACCCGTACTTGCCTAGCTTGCCTGCAAGAATGCTGTGGAAGACTATCAAAAACCTTGCTAAAGTCAAGGTATATCATGTCCACTGCTTTCCCCACATTCACAGAGCAAGTCATCTCATCATAGAAAGTAAACAGGGTGGTCATGCATGACTTGCCCTTGGTGAATCCATGCTGACTGTTCCCGATCACTTTTCTCCCAGTGCTTAAAAATGGATTCCTTGAGGACATGCTTCATGATTTTTCTGGGGACTAAGGTGAGGCCGACCCTTCTGTAGCTTCTTGGATCCTCCTTGTTCCCTTTCCTAAAGATGGGCATTATATTTGCCCTTTTCTAATCATATGGGACTTCCCCTAATCACAAGCTTTCAAAGCTGAGGGCCAGTGGCTCTGCAGTCACATCAGCCAACTCCTCAGCACCCTCAGATGCATTGTATCTGGCCCCACGGACTTGTACATGTCCAGCTTTTCTAAATAGTCCCTAACCTGTTCTTTCACCACTGAGGGCTACTGACCTCCTGCCCAACTGTAGTCTGGGAGCTGACTTTGCCTGTGAAGACAGGTAAAAAAGGATCGAGTACTTCAGCTTTAGCCTCATCATCTGTCACTAGGTTGCCTCCCCCATTTGCTAACATTTGTAGGAACCCTTCTTGTTACCCTTCACATCCTTTGCTACCTGCAGCTCCAATTGCATTTTAGCCTTCCTGATTTCATCCCTACATGCCTGAGCAATATTCTTATACTCCTCCCTAGTCATCTATCCAAGCTTCCACTTCTTGTAAGATTCTTTTCTGTTTAAGATCACTGAAGAGTTCTCTGCTGAGCCAAGCTGGTCTTATGCCATATTTGCTATTCTTCCTGCACATCAGGAAGAATAGCACCCTCAGTTTCATTTCTGCACCCTCAGTAAGGTTTCTTTAAAGTACAATCAGCTCTCCTGGACTCCTTTCCCCCTCAGAGTGCCCTCCCAGGGTATCCTGCCCGTAAGTTTCCTGAAGGAGTCAAAGTCTGCTTTTCTGAAAGTCCATTATGGAAGCACTAGGGGTAAAGGGTGAAAGGTCTTGAAGATCTCCGACATGAATTTCCAGCAGCAACAGGATAGAGCAGATCTGATGACAGCAGCAAGCAGACTCTGAGCTGGAAGACTGTGTCTGTGCAATACAGGATACATCTTCACTGGCAATTCCTTGATTCAAGGATGATCTCTACGATGGCTCATTGATGGGTCTTGAGATGACTTTAGGGTCCAATTCTTGAACGACAGATCCCTCCACAGAAGTTACAGGCCTTTCTGCAGGGGAGAGGAGGCTACAGGCTGGTATTCCTCTCCTTTTGCTTCCTCCACTCTCTTCTCTGCTTCAAGGGCAAGACACTTTACCTCAAAACAGGCTACCACTTGGTTGAGGTTGCAGCACCACTGGAGTCGGTCAACAGCCGGTCCTCCCAAGTCTTCATGTCAGCACCTGTTTTCCTGAGGTATGCTTTCAATGTGTCCTTGTAGCATTTTCTTTGGCACATGTGAGATTTCAGGCCATTACTAAGCTGGAAGTAGAGCACTTGTTTTGGGAGTTGAGTCAGGCATATGCACACAATGTCCGGTCCAGTGAAGCTGGTGCTTCAGGATCACCAACTCAATGCTGGTAATGTTGGCTTTAGTAGGGATTCTGGCATTTGTGTGGCAATCTTCCCATTTGATACAGAGGATATTATGGAGACATTGTTGGTAATAATTCTCCAGGCTCAAGATGATTACAGTAAGTCACCCACATTTCATATCTGTAGAGGAGAGTGGGGATGATGACTGCTTTGTGGACCAAGATCTTGGTGTCTTTCTGGAGATCATGATGAATAAAGATGCACTGAACCCACTTCCTAAAGCAGATATTTGTACACTGTATTCGATGCTGGAACTTCTCATCAATGTTCACTCTCTGAAAGAGGTGGCTACAGAGGAAGGGGAAGTTCTTGACTACCTCCAGGGTCTTTCCCTGATGGTAATTTGGGGAGGGAGATCACATTCGTGGCTTGAAGCAAGCTAATACAGCACTTCAGTCCTCTCAATGTAGAGACAGAGACTGAAAGTTCAGCAGGTTTCTCTGAAAAGATCCAGCATGGTCTGAAACGTTTTCCTCCATATGCACAAGGATAGGACACACAGTGGCATACTGAAGGTCAAGGATAGTTGTTTAGAGTATTTTAGTCTTTGAGTGAAAATGGTCCAGATTGAAGAGCCTTCCATCCAAAGTGCAACTGGAGTTGCAGCTACATGAAGGGTAACTTCTTTTTACCCTTGTACAAGTATATCAGTAACAAATATGACAGCAACAAGAGGAAGATCAGGGAAAATGTAGGACCCTCACTGAATGGGGGCAGCAACCTAGTGATAGATGGGCTGTGTCTACAGGAGACGCTGACTGTGCAGTAGCCCGAGACTGCTGCGCAGTAGCATCGCATGGCAGAAACCATGACATGGCACTACTGTGCAGTAACATCACAAAAATGCCATTCATCAGCACTACTGCGCAGTAACTTGGATTACCGCATAGTCATTTAGTACTTGTTTATACAAATACTAAA
>NW_017728997.1:50617939-50628862 GCF_001723915.1 Gavialis gangeticus | reverse complement strand
ATTTGTACACTGTATTCGATGCTGGAACTTCTCATCAATGTTCACTCTCTGAAAGAGGTGGCTACAGAGGAAGGGGAAGTTCTTGACTACCTCCAGGGTCTTTCCCTGATGGTAATTTGGGGAGGGAGATCACATTCGTGGCTTGAAGCAAGCTAATACAGCACTTCAGTCCTCTCAATGTAGAGACAGAGACTGAAAGTTCAGCAGGTTTCTCTGAAAAGATCCAGCATGGTCTGAAACGTTTTCCTCCATATGCACAAGGATAGGACACACAGTGGCATACTGAAGGTCAAGGATAGTTGTTTAGAGTATTTTAGTCTTTGAGTGAAAATGGTCCAGATTGAAGAGCCTTCCATCCAAAGTGCAACTGGAGTTGCAGCTACATGAAGGGTAACTTCTTTTTACCCTTGTACAAGTATATCAGTAACAAATATGACAGCAACAAGAGGAAGATCAGGGAAAATGTAGGACCCTCACTGAATGGGGGCAGCAACCTAGTGATAGATGGGCTGTGTCTACAGGAGACGCTGACTGTGCAGTAGCCCGAGACTGCTGCGCAGTAGCATCGCATGGCAGAAACCATGACATGGCACTACTGTGCAGTAACATCACAAAAATGCCATTCATCAGCACTACTGCGCAGTAACTTGGATTACCGCATAGTCATTTAGTACTTGTTTATACAAATACTAAATGACTGCACAGTATCTTGTATAGACATGGCCATAATGTGGAACAGGCTGAAGTACTCAATGCTTTTTTTACCTCAGTCTTCACAGGTAAAGTCAGCTCCCAGATTACTGCACCTAGCAGCACAGTTTGGGGAGAAGGTGAGCAGCCCTCAGTGGTGAAAGAACAGGTTAGGGACTATTTAGAAAAGTTTGATGTGTACAAATGCAAGGTCATGGCCACAGTACACCAAGGGCATTGAGGGAGTTGGCCAGTGTGACTGCAGACCCACCGGCCATTATCTCTGAAAACTCATGGCAATTGGGAGAGGTCCAGGATGATTGGAAAAGGGCGAATATAGTGCTCACCTTCAAGAAAAGGAGGAAGGAAGATCTCAGGAGTTACAGACCAGTCAGCCTCACCTCAGTTCCTAGAAAAATGATGAAGCAGGTCCTCAAGGAATCCATTTCTAAGCACTTGGAGGAGAAGAAAGTGATTAGGAACAATCAGCAAGGATTCACCATAGGCAAACCATGCCTGACCAGCCTGATTACCTTCTATGATGAGATGATTACCTCTGTGGCTGTGGGGAAAGCAGTGGACAAGATATACCTTGACTTTAGCAAGGCTTTTGATACGATCTCCCACAACATTCTTGCAAGTAAGCTAACGAAGTACAGGTTAGATGAATGGACTAACGTGGCTAGAAAACTGGCTGGATTGTCTGGCTCAAAGGACAGTAATCAAAGGCTCAATGTCTAGTTGGCAGCCTGTATCAAGTGGAGTGCTCCAGGGGTCAGTCCTGGGGCCTGTTTTGTTCAATACTGTCAGCAACAATCTGGCAGATGGGATGGCGTACACCCTCAGCAAGTTTGCAGATGACACTAAGCTGCGAGGAGTACTAGATACACTGGAGGGTGGTGCTAGGATTCAGAGAGACCCCAACCAATTGGAGGATTGGGCCAAAAGAAATCTCGTAAGGTTCAATAATGAGAAGTGCAAAGTCCTGCAAGTAGGATGGAACAATCTCATGCACAGGTACAGGCTGGAGACTGACGGGCTAAGCAACAGGTCTGCAGAAAAAGATTGGGAGTTACAGTGAACAATAAGTGGAATATGAGCTGACAGTGTGCCCTTGTTGCCAAGAAGGCTAACGGCATATTGGGCTGCATTAATAGGAGCACTGCCAGAAGACGGAGGGAAGTGATGCTTTCCTCTATTCGGCACTTGTGAGGCCACATCTGGAGTACTGTGTCCAATCTTGCCCACCCCCTCTCCCCACCACTATGGAAAGGATGTGGACAAATTGGAGAGAGTCCAGTGGAGAGCAACAAAAAACATTAGAGGGCTGGGGCACATGATCTATGAGGAGAGCTGAGGGAACTGGGTTTATTTAGTTAGAAGAGAAGACTGAGGGAAGATTTAACAGCAGCCTTCAACTACCTGATGGGTGGTTCCAAAGGGAATGGAGCTAGACTGTTCTCAGTGGTGGCAGATGACAGAACAAGGAGCAATGGTCTCAAATTGCAGCAAGGGAGTTTAGGTGGTATTTTAGGAAGAACTTTCTCACTATGAGGACAGTAAAACACTAGAACAGGTTACCCACAGAGGTGGTGGAATCTCCATCTTTGGAGGTTTTTAAGGCCCAGCTTCATAAAGCCTTGGCTAGGATGATATAGTTGGGGCTGGTCCTGCTTTCAGCAGGGGGTTGGACTAAATGACATCCTGAGGTCCCTTCCAACCCTAATTTTCAATGATTCTATGAAAGAGCACTTTGAGGGACTCCTGAACTGTGAGTCAACTGTGGCAGATACCACCATTGTGTCCATCCTTTACTACTCTGAATGGGAATCCCTTGCCAAGTCTCCTATCCCAGAAGAAATCTGGCGTGCCATCAAGAAAACTATGAACAACAAGGTTACTGGACCATACAGCATACTTGCCAAAATTTACAAGGCTGGCAGCAAGGAAGTAGTATCAAGACTCCATAGATTTATTCTTCGAATTTGAAACAGGAAAGAGATTCCTGGAGACCTGAGGAATGCCAATATCATGAGTATCTTCAAGAAAGGAGATAATCATGAAACTTTGTGGAAAGTACTGGCCTGATTTGGATGTCCTGAAAAATACATCAAGGTCCTGAGGTTCCTCCATGATCAGATGGCTACAACAGTTCTGTGTAATCAATTGGAGATCGATCCATTTGTCATCTTGACTGGGGTCAAGCAAGGATGCATCACTGAAGGACATGTGCTGGTAAAGGGAAGGGAAGGATTACAGCAGCCTCTTCCAAAGAAAGCCCAGTGAGTGCTGTTACTACAGGTACCAATGCCAGCATGTATAAGGCTTAACCCCGTACCTGGATTGGGTCATACAAAAATCTCCAAGGCCTGGCTGCAACTGGTCTGCTTACCCAGTGGGAGCATCTACACACTCCTCTACAGCACCATGGTTAGTGTGCTGTCACTTAGTACTTTCTTTTGGAAGTACTAAATGACGGCACAGTAATAACCCATATTACGCTGTATGTACGGTGCACAGTTATTTTTAGTTGCTACGTCACTGTAGTGACACATTATACCGAGGGAGCATGTTGCTATGGTGATGAAGCTACGGCATCAGTTTTTGCCCCTGGACACTACATCACCATAGCGTGTTGCTACAGCGACATAGCATCACATGTAAACGTGCCCAGTATGTAGCCTACTGCACATGCTCAGTCCATGTATACATGCCTACATGTCTGCATTCCAAGGGTAACAAAACTAAATCTGTGCCAGAAACACCATACCTATACCTGGAAAACTTCCATTTATGCATACAAAGGGAAAGAAATTTCCACCCTCAGGGAAGTTAATTCAGACAAACTCAAGGTGCGACTTGAATTGCAGTAGTTAAACTAAATTAAACCTCTGTGTGAAACTGATTTAGAAGTAAAGCAGCTTTGATTCAGTTTAGTTCAATTCACTTTAAAAGTGAATGAAAGCAACCTGAATTAAGACTGGTTTAATTCAGAGGATAAATATCCACATAAAAGCCTGATGTGGTTTATCAGATCTGCTTTGAAAGCTAATTCTGAGTAACTTTCCTGAATCTGGGAACAGTCAGATCTCATACGCCAGCAGCTACATCACATTGCTGCTCAGGGGCTGTGCTGCAAGATGGCAACAGGCTGGAGAGGAGGCTGCTCCAAGAGTGACTGAGGTAAGTGTCAAGGCAAAGCATTGATAAAAGCACTTCTGTTGATGGACTGCCAGAAGAGGAGGGGACACAGCAGCTCAGAAGAATAATGACCCAACAGAAGAAACAACAGGAAATGTGTGTTTTCCAGTACAGCGTTATGAACAACATTGATTTTGAGCTGAGGCCATCCCAGCTCTTCCTTGTTGGGAAGGAGCTTTAAGAAAGGTGGCATAAAATCAAACACTCTCCTGTACCAATGAAAATGCAGCTATCAGCCAAAGGGATTAGCCATTTGTCTAGGTCAGCACCCAAGGTCCATGGCAGCTGCCTTTTAGCAAGTGCCTTGCTAGTCGGTAAAATGGGGCTTGATAAGTATAGCTTGCTATCACTATCTACACAGACGCATGCAGAAAGCATGATAGCTAGCTACAGCCTGCTATACAAACCTATAAACAAAGAATTAGGTCCAGCTATATTTATTTTTATTTATTTGATTTATTTGATTTTCATGCCATCCTTTCCCACAAAAGCTGAGGGCTGCTTACAATAAGAGCTGTCAAGCCAGACATGATGCCCTCCCCATATTCATGCTAATCTCCTGGTGACACAGCCTAGACCCCCGTGCCACCCTGCAGTGCATCTCGGTCAGTCCCCCACCCTGCATCCACACAACGTGACTTTATTACACAACTTTTGAGGAAAGAAGAGGGAAAGAAGAGAGGAAAGGAAAAAAAGAAAGACATAGAAGAAGAAAAGGCCCCTTGAATGACAGTAGAATAGAAAGGAAAAGGAGTTGTGGGAATGCGGGGTGGGGAGGGGAGTTCATGGGGAGGAGAAGCTGAGCTAAGCCCAGGGGGGTTGAAAGCATCTTTCAGTGATTGGGGTTTTCTGAATGTCCACGATAAGAAAGATGAAACACCACTGGTTAAATATTCACACTGCAGCCTGGGCCCTGGTGGGTTGCAAACAGAAGACAAAAAGATTTGACAATTAGGGTAAGAAAGGAATCTGCAGCCTTGGAGGTGCTGGCATTGTTTGCCAGAGTTGGTTCTCCCTCCTGTCACCAAGCTGACAGGAGAGGGCTCCCTCCTTGGTGATGACCAATAATGCCCACAAGACAATGTCCAGCAGAGAGCTTGGGGCAGGGGCGCACAATTATTTCGTGTGGAGGACTGCTTACCCAGTTTTGGCAGGCTGTCGAGGGCTGCATGGGTAGCCCCGCCCCTTGACAGGTGCCCTGCCCACTGGTCAGCATCTTGGGACCAATGTCCCAATGTCTTAGGACCAATGTCCCAGGGCCAGCACTGGTGGGGCACAAAGCAGGGCACAGGTTGGCAGGGGTCTGTGGACCTGGGCTGGGCTGCACCGGCAGGGAGAGTGGGGAGCTGAGCCAGCTCAATAGAGACCCTGCTGGCTGGGACCCCACGCTCCTGGCACCCTGCTCTGGGCCCCGCCGGCGCTGGCCCTGGGACACTGGTGTGAGCCCCGTGTTCCCACTGGCTCCCGCACCCACTCATACTCAGTGCCCCCCATCCCCACAGTATAGGCGGGGGGCAGCACACAGCCCCGACCCCCTGCTTGCTGGCAGGGAACAAGCTGGTGTTAAGCACTGGGAAAAACAGCCCCTCACCCACCCCATGGCTGGCACTCCCTGCTGCAGGTGCTTGCAGCCCATGTGGGGCCGTCTGGAGTAGGCACAGGCAGCCCCATGCGGGCTGCAAGCAGCTACAGCATGGAGCGCTGGCCATGGGGTGAGTGAGGGGCCGCTTTTCCCATGCTCAGCACCAGCTTGTAACCCTGGGCTCCAGGCTGGCTTTGGGCTCACCCATTGGCAGCAGCAGCTGTGGCCCCCACCACTTGCTGCACCAAGCAGTGTTTGCTGGGCAGCACAGAGGTAACAGTGCCAATCACTTGCCAATGCGGCAAGCAGGAGGGCCACAGCTGTTGTCGCCACGTGCAGCCCCAACGGGCAAGGCCAGAGCAGGCACGGGGCCAAGGCTGGCAGTGAGGCTGGGTTACAAGGTGGTGCTCAGTGCGGGGGTGGGAAAAGCGGCCCCTTGCCAGCCCTGTGCCCGACGCCCCGTGCTGCAGCTGCTCGCAGCCTGCCTGCAGCTGCCTGTGCCTGATTCAGACATCCCTGTGCAGGCTGCGAGCAGCGGTAGTGCGGGTCACTGGCCACAGAGTGAGCAAGGGGCCGCTTTCCTCTGCGCTGGGAAGGATCCTGGGGAAAAGCTGAGTGTGGGGGCGGGGGGAAGCCATCTTGGGAGGGCAGGAAGCAGCCCTCCCCCGCCCTGTGGCCTGCACCCTGCAGTGCAGCCACTTGCAGCCCGTGGGGCTGTCTGGAGCAGGCACAGGCAGCCCCATGTGGGCTGTAAGCAGCTGCAGCACAGGGTTTTGGGCACAGGGAGGGTGAGGGGCTGCTTCCTGCCCTCCCCCTGTGCTCAGGTTTTCAATGGGCCACTTTTCCCCGGGCTCCCCCCCGCACTTTCCCCCCAACTTCCCTGAGCTTCCCATGTGGGGAAGCCGTGCTCCCAGGCCAGAAGCCCCCACTGAGCCTTGATGTTGTGGGAGCCTACCAGGCTTCCCCTGAGTCCTACTGCCCTTGGTTCCTGTCATTTTTTACAGGAACCCAGGGCAGATAAAAATTAATTTTCTAAATTTTTTAGGGGTCCCATGGGCTGGATAAAATGGCCTCATGGGCCGCATCTGGCCTGTGAGCCATATTTTGCCCACCCCTGGCTTGGGGTTTGCTTTGTTCACCTGCATTGTCCCCAGATTGCTTCTGCTCTTCCACAGCAGCAGCACCCTGTTTGCGCAGACACCGTGAAGTATCCACACTTCAGCACGTGACACAGACAGACTGGCCTCAGAGCCACTGGCCTCCTGGGGACCTGATTCAGTTTGCAGGACAAGCAGCAACCAGGCCTAGTGCAGGGGGTGGACTGAATACCCATGCCAGGTACAGAGCCTGCAGTGAATGGTACCAATGAATGAATCTAAGGAAGGGACCCTCTAGCACAAAGTCAGATGTGTATCAAGCGAGAATTATGTCCAGTACAAAGGAAAGAGGCATTACTTGTACCCCAGAGGGTGTCCTAAACCACGTGAAGGAGGTGGGATGGGATACTGCCTTGTGCGCGCACACAGAGCAAACAAAGCTCACCCAGACAGGGTGTTATAGAAGCATCTTCTTGATGCAATGCAGACAGGGGGGCAACAATGCACTGCAGTGGAGATTGCTATTCACTCCTCAGCACAGCACAGCATTTCTTACAACAGTCGTTTTCAACCCGTGCTCCACAAAACCCTGGGGGTCCACAGACTTGTGTCTAAGGGGTCCACAAAAGATGACTATGATTAATCAAAAGTTTGTGATTACCTACACTTGCAATTCAAAGGATTCTGCACCTCCATTCAAAATTTCCATAGGGGTCTACACCTCCATTCAAAAATTTTAGGGGTCCAGAAATGAAATATGATTGAAAACCCGTCTTACAAGAAACTCAACTGGCAGTTTTTTTCTCCATTTTCTCTTCTGTGTCTGCCAATTGCCAGAATGTCTGCACCTACCCTCAAGATGATCCCAGATCTCACACAGCTAGCTGTTTTGACTGCAGAGTTAAACTTCTCCCTCTCTGAGGGCGTTCATTTCTAGACTTTGGTTTCACTTCATAGTCTCCAATCTAAAAGGAGTCCTCATCTCATCAGATCAACTCTTTCCTTCTCTATCAGACTGAGTTGGTAAAAAGCTCTACTGGGATACAAATGTATCCAGCCATCTTCAGTGAAAATGGGAAAGAGGCATAAGGGAAGACAGGGGGAATTTAATGACAAGTCAGTAAAATATTTATCCTAGTGTAACGTTAGGGTGTTAGGAATCTTTAAGTCCCAGCTAGCCGGTGTTACTGGGCTGGTGACTGTTCCAAGCACCAGACTGTGATGCTGAGAGCCCCATGGCCATCCCACAACGCAGTGGGCTGAATTAAGCATCTGCCACTGGTGCATTCTTGATGCCCAGCAGAACTGACCTCAAAGGCACCCAAATCCACAGACAAGTCAAAGTGGAAAGGGCAACCCCATTGCTGAGGTGCTCCTTGGTTTCCTTTGAAATCAGAAGCTGCTGCTCACCTCTGTGCCTGATGACTGAAGCTAGCTATTGCCTGCCAGCATGGCCTAAGTGGCTACATTTGGAAGCAGGGTGGCTGGCCTCTGGCTTCCTGTGCTTGTGCTTCACTGATGCTAATAATATTTTGATGGGAGCGAAGTCACTCCTGTGGGAGCCAGGGCTCAGAGCAAGACAATATGAAGATGTCAGCGAAGTAACTTTGGATGTCAGAGATCACGTCTGCCTTCCACAGAGAGAACACGCTTCTATTGCATTTCCTCTGTGGACTGAAAAAGAAATCCTGAAGTGTTCAGTTGTGTTGCTCACAAGGGTGGCAGTTTAAAAACTGCAAAAAACATTCTCCTGCATCTCCAGTGCAAGTGGTTGGTGGCCATTGTCTAAGCTTGCCTGGAGCAGCAGAAGCTCCAGGACCTCTTTGCTCCCAATATATGCTAACTACTTGAGTGCAACTGCCAGGGTATGCATACTGTAGCTCTGCTAGATACCTCAGCAAGCACAAGGAGAATGCAGTAGCTACTGCACTGCAGTTGCAGGTCTGTCATTGAGCTAGTAGCAACTAAGAGTTCCAGCAGGAACTTAAATGTCAGCAGGTGTAGTTGGCCACCCAGGTCCCTGTTAACTCCATACAGACTGTGGGCAGGACATAGGCATTCTGCTGAAGCAGGCATTCAGTCCCTAAGCTGGCGGTTTCAAAAATGCCAGCACTGTCATTTTGATAAGAAAAACAAGCTTCCCAGATTGTTTCAAAAGCCCCCATTTTACAAAACTTTGTTTCCTTATGGCGTTGTTTATCCAAAAAGCACAGTTAATTTGGATCTGAGGACTAGGGCTAGCTCAGCCTGGCTGTGAGCATTCTCACAGCAAACTCCTACCTGAATTACTGGGTCCTCATTGCTTCTGCACTTACCTGTGATAGTCTGGAGGCATATCCCATGGATCTTTGTGCTGAGATGTTCTAGGAATGTACCTAGTTAATTTTGTCAATTGAAGAAAAACATCTGTCCTTTGGGGGAAATTACTGGAAGGCACTGGCAGCTTATAAACACTTGAGTGATTTTCCCATGTCATCACTGCACAGTAAGAAGGGTTCAGCTAAGGTTTAACCAGAACATGACTTTGAACCTCCATATTCAGCCAGACCATCTAGCCAAGGCTTCAAGTACCTCCACACTCAGGTCAGAGGTTTTTCCATATGGATGGGCTCACAGGGAAGGTGGGCTAAACCCCAGGGAGGAGCTGCAGTTAGCTGCGCAATGAAGATATCTCATGAAAAGGGTTTGAAGAGCATTATCTCCAATTTACAGCAGGGGGAAGGTGAGGCTGAGAAAGGTAAAGCAACATGCCTAAGGCCATTCAAAGGACAGGGCACTAACCCCTGGGTCTCCTGAGCCCCAAGTCCTGGTCCCTCTCCACTGCAGTACTTTATGCCCTTTCCACTTCATTATGTAAATATGCTAATAAGAAAGCTTTGCAGCAAGCCTTTCCCATCTATTAAAAACACAGCACTGCACAGAAGAACATTCAATATAGTCCAGAAGGGAGAGCTTTAAAGGCACGTGATGAATTCATGGATGTACACACAGCATTGCATGGTCTCCCCTTGGGCTTCAAGAACAGTGGGCACATAGAAGGAAAGAATTTGGGTGGGCTCCACGTGTCCCAAAGAACAGGGTAAGTTTGAAAAAGGACAGAACCAAGCCAGCAAGAAAAGTGAAAGGCAGTGAGGTTATCATTTGCATAGGCATAGCTTTGCCTTGCCAAGAGAGTCCATTTCACCATTTCTGGGAGGAAGCATCCGTAACATTCACTGATGAGTGAAACATGCATGCTGTTCCTCAAAGGGAATCAGACAGGGATACACTTTGCACAGTCTCTCCAGTTCATGCCAAGCAGCTTCTGAAACTTCTTACAGGAGCAATCTTGAAAAACAGACAACTGAGATTCTAGCATTACAAATATGACCTGGACACAGGGGAGCTGGTGCTCAGGGATAAAGGTCACAAACCAGGAATCCAAAACTCTAGGGCTTGGCAAGCCAGTGGTCACATCCATTCAGTTTAACTGGGGCCAGTTGGAGGCTCTCAAGCCAGTCCCACCTAGGCAATGTGGGCCAGCTGGGGGCTTGTCAGTCTGCCTACCACCCTGACTCTTGACTCCTGGTTCTGGTTAATAGATCAGCATGTCCTTGTGGGAGAACCACTGGCTGCAAGGTCAGCTCATGGAGGTAAATGATTTGTACTCATGTTCTCCTTCTGCATGGTGCTTCTCTATGCTGTTACTCTGACTGTTGTCCTATGGCTGTTTTCTGGGACTCTTGTGTTCTGAGTTTCATTTCTGTGATGGTGCCAAACAAAAGATAATCTTCACAGCTGCCAGATCTAGAGGCAGGACTGGTAACTCACAGATGTAGTAGTTGCATGTTCTTCCTTGTTCTCTTTGACACCTAAAGGTGTTAGGTGCCTGGCTCAGGTTCCTGTAGAACAGGGGTTTCAAAATCACCACAGCCCCAGGCCAGATCCAGATTGAAGGGGCTCCTCCCTGGCTAGTTATGTTGGGCCAGCAGCAACTGCATAGGGCCATGTTCAGGCATCAGCTCAGAGCTGTATTTGGGTGGCAACATGGGTCTGGGAATGGGCAGCCGAACTGAACTGAATTTGGGTAGCAGCACAGGTCCAGGAGGGAGCAGTGGTGCCGAGTTGCTGCCGATGGCCATGTCCATTAGAAGCCAGAAGCCCCGAATCCTGCAGCAGGCCACGTTTCCTAGTTTTTTCCAGATACCTCTAGGTAACATCACAGCGATCATGAGCTGCCTGCTGGGGTGCATGGAGCATCCCACAGAAGCATGGGGGGCTCTCCAGCACACTTGGCAGCAGACCCAGAAGTGAACCAGAAACACTTCCAGTCCACTTCTGGGTCTGATGGGGAGTGAGCTGTCCCCCCCCCCC
>NW_017728997.1:50616986-50617863 GCF_001723915.1 Gavialis gangeticus | reverse complement strand
CTCGATGACTGGTGCCTCCTGGATCTGGGGTACCTGGAGGTATGTAGAAAACACATTTAAAGCTGTGTTTATGGCTGAATTGCTAATTCTCTGAATCAGCACTGAATCTTCAGATTTGGATTTGGCCTAATTGAATCAGGGACAGTGATCTGAATCAATTAATCGAATCACTGTTCCCGATTCAGGCTGAATACGAATTGAATGGGGCCCATTTCGTACACCTCTGGCAGCTATTGCTAATCATCAGGATGGTTTGAAAAATTCAGTTAACTAGAGTATAGGGCCTGCTTTAAACCTTAAAATGGCCCTCCTATTGTCTTGTAATTTCCTCTCCTTATATTTTCTTTTCACACTCATGCTTACCATAGCTTTTTTCTTGCTTATAAGAAAGTAGCATTTTTACTTCAAAACTGACCCCACTGAAGTCAATGGGGAAAGATTTACTGACATAAATGGAATGTGGATTTCATAAGGCAGCATTTTCACTCTTTTTGCTCATTTCTCTCTTCAGGATCCCTTTGACCTCAGTGGAAACCAACTTAGAGCACTGGTGAGTGTCACGGAAATTCCCTTAACATTCTTTAGGAATGAGTTCAAATTCCACAGGTTTCACCGGCAATCCTAGATGCATGAAACAAACATAAGGGAAAAAAAGGTTCAAGTTTTTAAAGCTTTTTACAAAAGACTTTTTGTATAGTTTCAGTACACAAATTAACTCTGAGATTTTCAAGGAAGACAAGATGCAAAATCAGTGTGAATGTAAATGGGAGGTGTGTGTCTAATTCCCTTAAGTTCCTTTGTAAAATCCAGCTAAAGTAACCATGTTCTATGTATGATTAAATACTTCAGGACTTTGGAGGCAAAAAGGTTATTGAAA
>NW_017728997.1:50599341-50611986 GCF_001723915.1 Gavialis gangeticus | reverse complement strand
TAGAAAACACATTTAAAGCTGTGTTTATGGCTGAATTGCTAATTCTCTGAATCAGCACTGAATCTTCAGATTTGGATTTGGCCTAATTGAATCAGGGACAGTGATCTGAATCAATTAATCGAATCACTGTCCCTGATTCAGGCCAAATCCACACCGAATAGGGCCCGCTTCGCCCACCCCTAACAGACACCACTGCTGCTTCTTAACTTGCCTGTACCCAAGATTTCTGGCTAATGCTCTAGCTCTCACTCTCTCTACAAATGGTGTTGATATGAATGCCCGTCAGTTCCTGCATGCTGTTCTGGGCTCCTGGTTTGGTGTCCTAGAATGAAGTGAAGCCACTAGCGTCACATAATCTACAGCGTATTTAGCAACCGGTTCCATCAACTCCTGCTGCTGTGGTACATTTTATAAACAGTTATAGGATGACCATGTTGCTAAGAATAGTTTAAACCTATATAACAAGTGGATTCCTTTGGGTTGGGCAGGGCTATGCAAATGCTAGAGAAGGATCCACTGGATGTCTGGAACATGAAGAGGTCATGATTTAAAGGGGAACAATCAAGTCCAAGCTTATGTTGTAATCCCATTTTGAAAAAATGCCATTAGAGAAGTGTTCTCCCAGGATGCTCAGAAGCATGTCACATGCCGATGTGAGATGCTCCTGAGCATCCTGGGAAAACACCTCTCTAATGGCATTTTTCAAAAATGTGGTTAGACAGATGGGCTGTCAGGGGTCTTGGGTGGACACTGGTTTCTGCTGCTTCTCAGGATCTTGCTACAGATAAGCACATCTGGAATATTTTTAGTCACTGACTAGCATGAAAAGGCTATGGGCACTTCTCAGAGCTCTAGGGAAGATAAGGATGACCCATAAGGGCCTAATCCTGTTTCCTTTCTTTCTTTTCTTGCCCCAATAAGGGCCTGATCCTGTTTTCTTTCCCCAACCTGTGGCCCCTCTGAGCTCAGTGGGAATACTGGTATCCAAGAAATGTAGGAATCAGGCCCTAATGTGAGAGTTGGAGGAGAAATTGCTGGCAAATCCCTTGATCTGCAGCTACTGGGATCATGTTCTTTGAGTTAGGTTCTCTTCTGTCTCTCACACTCTTGTAGGTAGAGGAGGAAGAAAACAATCATGATGGTAACAGCAAGACCAGGAACAGAAATTGGCCATAGAATTTGAGACCTAATTAGACTGTTTGTATGTATGATGGGGGTTTAGTCCCGTAAATTGAAGTGGCGAGTTTTTAATTGCAATAATTAAAAACCCACTGTTTCAATTTAGGGGCTTCCATCACCATTACAGTGAGGGGTCCAATCCTTTTTCTTTTTTTCCCCCCACGGAGCCTACCCCCTTCTCCTGCAGCTGTGGGGTGAACTGTTGGTGGGCCGAACAGCCTTCCTTGCCTGGTGGCGGTGCCCCCCAGGGCCACCTGGGTGGGCTGATAGCAGGCAGGTACTGCCTGGGGGGCACCACTACTGTGGACAGACGGTTCGGGGCCCACTACAGCTCAGACCCACTGGCAGCTCGCCCCCTGGCTGTGGAAGTAAAAAAAAAAAAAAAGGATCAGGCCCCTCACTGCTTTTTTCCCCCCCTCAGCAGAGCCTGCCCATGCAAGCTGCTGCTGGGCTGTGCAGCCCCTGAGCTGCAGGGGGGCCTGGTCCTTCCCTCTGCGGCAGCAGCACCCCCCATGGCCACCCAGGCAAGGTGCTAGCTGTGCAGGTGCTGCCCCAGCTCACAGGCAGCACCTGCTGGGGAAAAGTTGGATCCAGCAGGTGCTGCTTGTAAGCTGAGGCAGCACCTGTGCAGCTAGCACCCCACCTGGGTGGCCCTGGGGGCAGCTGCCCCCCCCATAGCACAGGGGCTGCATAACCCAGTGGCAGCTCATGCAGGCAGTCTCTGCTGAGAGGGAAAGAAAAAAAAAGGCAATGAGAGGCCTGATCTTCTTTTTTTTTCCCCCCTGTGGAGCCTGCCTGCCTCTCCTGCGGCCAGGCAGTGAGCTGCCAGAGGGCCCTGAAACTTCCCTCCACGGTGGCAGCACCCCCCAGAGCCACCTGGGTGGGAGGTAGGGTAGCCATCAAGGTACCTCAAGAATAGAGGACAGTTGCATTTAGTGCACCCCCCACCATAAACATTGCATGCCTCCTGAGACTGTGGGGGGCACAGCGAGCTCCCGCAGGCGGTGGTATCAGCAGCAGTGGCGTGACAGCGGGGAGCTGTGGCGGTGTCAGTGTTGCGAGGGCTTCCAAGTGGTGAAAAATAGAAGACGTAAAGGTCCAGTTTCATATCAATAGAGGACAGAGGACCAGAAGACTGGACTGTCCTCTATAAAACTGGACAAATGGCTACCCTAGTGGGAGGCTAACGAGTAGGTGCTGCCCCAGCTCTCAGGCAGCACCCAGCCCAATCCAACTGTTCCCTGAGCCTGAGCTGGGGCAGTACCCACTCACTAGTAGCCTGCCTGGGAGCCTCAGAAGGAAGGACTGGGGCCTTCTGCAGCTCCAGGGTGGCTCAGCTCACCTCACGACTGTGGGAGAGACAGGTTGGCTCCATGAAAGAAAAAAAAAAGATTGGGCCCCTCACTGCTTCTGCCTTCAGCCCACTTGTCATACAGCAGGGTGCTGAGCTGTCAAAGGCATTATAAGCTGACCAAATGGCAAACTGAACAATTACCAATTGGGCTCATTCTTTCTGCTTTTGCTTCCTTCTGCTACTCCATAAGCCTAATTCTGCTGTTTGTCTCTATCAAAGATGTCAGTGGGTAGGCCAACCAGGGAGAATCTTAGAGCAGCTTTTGGCCTCATGCCTTATTCTTGTCTTCTCCATGCACTTTTACTTCTTTCCCTATTTTTGTCCCTGGTCCAGGCTGCCTAATGGAATTTAGTTAGGCTACAAAAGGCCTCTCCTTAATACATGCCCCCATTTAGTAGTCATTTCATCCCCATTCCTCTTTGCAAAAACAACTCTAGCCCTTTCCTCTTACAGACAGATCAGAAAAGATCTCAGAAGCACATCTGGGTACAGCTATGACAGCCCTCAGCAATGCTCAGGGTGTTCACCCCTTGCCCTGTACAAAACTAAAGTAATGGTAGATATAATGCTAAGGCCACCTGGTTCTCAGACTGTGCTTTTCAGCAGAGAGTTCAAAGTCCCATCCAAAGGAGGTATCATTATCCCCATCTGACAGATGCTCAAGGTTACTCAGCAAGTCAGTGAAAGAACCAGGATGAGAACCTATGCCTCCCAAATCCCAGTCTTATCCACTGGGCCACACTACCTCAAAGACTAAAGTGTCCAGGAGCACACATCTTGCTGGACAAAACGGAGAGTGTGTGGAGGGGCATGGCAAGGTGCCCACTACTGCTGGAGGGCACTCAGGAGACACTGAGGATTTCTGACTTTGGGGGCATTTGTGGGATGGATAAGCACCTTGAGTGGACAGGAATCTTCCTGGGACAACCAGAGAGAAAAGAGGCCAACCCAATTTTGACAATGCAGTGGCGTTTTTTCTGGGGCTGGTTTCTTAAGGTCCTCCAGGATTGTTTGCAGGGAATAAGAAGGAATTCTGCATAAGAGAGACAAAATCTGGCACTTGGTGCTGAGGAGGTCGGTCTCTTGGAATTTTTTTCAGAATTCATTTGCACTGAAAGCAAAACAATCTTTTCTTCCCTTTGCATTATTGTTATAATTTGAGAGCATTTTCAGGCAGAATACTTCAGATTCCTGCTGAGCTTTATCACTGCCATAATTACAAAGTCAAATGCAATCATTAAAACAACATTTTCCTTGCAACAGTCTAGATTACTCCTTCCCCCAATACCAACACCAATTGGCATTACTGTCAGGCATTGAAAAACAGGCGTGTGCGTGTACGCATGTCAGCTATCGTCATCTAACACAAGACCTTGGATTGCACCCAGCCTGTCCCTCTCTGTATGCTGATCATACACATGACCTGTCTATTAAGCTGGCAAAAATGTAAACTCTCTGCGTAGCTCTCAATAGGCGCTTGAAACCAAAGTGTTTAACCATTAGCTTGACCTTCACCTTCTGTCTTCTGACTGCTCTTATTACCTGTATGCACAAGCAGAGGCAATGCTGGAAACGAGCTCAAAATTACTTCATTCACTTTCATTAAGGTTGGCAGGCAATGGGGACAGAGAGATGAGGAGCAGGGCATCTGCGCATGAACTCACAGAGATGAACAGTGCGAACAGAAAGTTTGCTTTAAAAATTGTAGTAAGGGAAGGAGCAGGAGGAGGAGAATTAGAGAGAAAAAGGGAAAGAGAGGAAGGAAAGTTAAGGGAGGAGAGGGAAAATTAAGGAGACTGAGAGAAAATTTTGAAAGAATTTGAAGGTCCAATTTCTGCCTCACTTATTCTTTACAACCAGTGGGGTTACATGCAAGTGGAAAGACAGAGAAATCAGGCCATTTAAAAGGCCACCAGGCCTGAGAAGAGATGACTAGAGCTTACCTTGATGTTGTCTTGCCAGCGGTGGGCTTTCTGGAACCTCTCAGCTGCATCAGCGAGATTCTGTAAATCATACAAGAGAGATGGGGTGAGCTCAGATAAAGCAATTTCCTTTGCAACAGGTGGAGGACTGGCTCATTCTTCCCCTGAACAGGTTTGGTTACACTGGTACCTGGGGACTTACGCACAATGGAACCAAACCAGAGAAACCCCCAGAGTGAATAGGAATAAGAAAAGTCTCTACAGCTTGAACAGGCTCTTTAGCCACAGGCACAATGAAGGCTGTGGAACACACACGGTGGCTGAAAGAGCATGTTCAGCAGTGCAGCTCATAAGAGCCAAGGCAAAATCGGCACCTTGCTATGTCCTTCCAAGTGCACATCAAATTAACAAGCCCTGTGAGGCTCCCCCCATGGGTTCTAGACTGGGAGGGTCTTCTACCTCTCTCTTGGTCCCCATCCCTAAACCACAGTGTAATTAGACTTCACAGATGCTGTGAAAGGCCTTCACCCCTGCTCCACAGAGATCCTGGAGAGGACAGGACAGGGTGAGACCTTAAAGACTAACTCATTCATCAGGTGAGAAAAACAAACCCTTGATTAACAACTGCCCTTGACTACACAGGTTAAACTGAAGTTGTGATTTTAAACCAGTTTCATTAAACAGGTGCAAAAGGCTATAATTTCAGATTAAAGCAGTTTTATTGCAGTTTATCTTAAATCAATTCTTTACTGACTTTGGCTATGCCAAAGCAAACCACACTGAAACCAAAGCAAGTGTCCACACAGAGATTTCTACCAAGTTAAATCAATCGGTTTTACGCCATCTGAGGATTTTGAGTCAGTGCTAGTACATGCCGATAAACCCAGATTCCAGGGACCAGGAGTTTTTCTGGAACTGCCAGACTTTGCATGCTGAACTACTGCTAGATCTGTGGTACTACACGCTCTAGAAAAGACCAGGTCCCCTGGGAAAGCTTCTTTAATATGGCTGTCTGAAGGGTTAATATTTTGCCTGGAGGTAATTAACCCTTGTACATCCCTCCAGACTATTTTCACACTTTGGATGCACACCCTGAGAAGAGTCAGTTCAGCACCACTGAGCCAGCCTGCAATGCACCAGCTATTTCTGAGAAGCTAGTGAATGGGGAGCGGAATCAGGTAAGATATCACAGCAGCTCTGCCTTTAATTACTGACTGCAGTGGGAGGTTTCCAGGCTGAGATAGCATTTCAAGACAGCCTGACAAGGTCTAAGCAAAGGATAGGTTAAGTGCAGACAGAAAAACTACTTTATTTCTTTACAACATATGAGATTTTTTTTTTAAGGGAAAAAAAGAAATCCATCTCCAGCAGCAGAGTAGACATGTCGCCACTAATGACTGCAGCAGCATCACTGGAAAGCGAACCATGGGACATCACTTGGCACAGCCAAGGGACCAAGTATGCTGTCTTTCCATATAGCTAGGTTACTCTGGGCAATGAGGCTGGCGGCACTTGGAATGTGAAAAGGTGGAGTAGGATCAAAAATTGCTGATACAGTGGTGAGCCTGAAGGGGACAGCATTTCACCTCCTCTTAGGAAGAATGGTGCCTACTTCAGGAAAGGGAATATTAGGATAACTGCTTCCCATAATCTATAGAAAGATAAGGCCAGAATTTCCAAAGGTGTCCAGTGATTCAGGGTGTTCAACTAGACAAACAACAGGCTTGATTTTTTCCATGGGAGCTGCTGGTGTGGACTAGGAAAGAAACTACAGAAAAACAGGGGATTTTCTGCCTTCCCATGAAGCATCCTCCATTGATTGTACCCCCTCAAGAACAGCAACCCCCTTCTCGTGCTCCACTGCAGAAGAGAGGGCAAGGCACATGGACCAGACTATTTATCGTGGTCCGGGAGTACTTCAGTTCCTGTGGCGTTGCAGTGCAGATGGGGGAAGCGGGTGCATTCACCATGTGGGTGGATATGTAGTGTTTCATACACTGTCCAGGAAGGGGTGAGTCTATAATGGAATAAAGGGTGTGCTCTAGTTGCTCTCAAAGTCACGCTAGGCTGAAATAATTTGATTTCCAGCAATAGAAATAAAAGGCCCCACTCATTATTCCAGCAGTGCTCCCCTCACCCTGACCCACTAGGGATCACCTGCCTTTCCCATTGCCATGACCCCTCCCCCAAGAATGGGGTGACTTGCATCTTCTACATCCTGCAGGCTGGCTAGTTTGCTTCACTCTCTTCTCCTAGATTGGTGGAATAGCCCTCCAAAGGCCCCAGGATTGGGTTCCTATCTTGATCAGCAAATTGTCAAGGGAAAGGAGCAGTGAACACAAGAGGTAGCTGTTGCCATCCATTTTATTGGTACATGCCCATTCCATAGATTTCATAGATGTTTAGGGTCACACAGGGCTTGTTCTCCTGCCCTCTGATCATGCGCATGGCTCTCCTCTGGACTCTCTTAAGCTTCTCCACATCCTTTTTAAATTGTGGAGCCCATAATTGGATGCAGTACTCCAGCTGCAGCCTCACCAAGGCCAAGTACAGTGGGAGGATGACATCCTGGGATCTGCTTGAGAAGCATCTATGGATGCAAGCCAGAGTTTTGCTCGCCTTACCGGCTGCGATATTGCATTGGTGGCTCATATTCATCTTGTGGTTAATCACGACCCCCAAGTCCCTTTCGGCTCTGGTGCTAGCAAGTGTAGCACTGCTGAGCATATAAGCATGCTGCAGGATTTTTTTTCTCCCCCAAGGTGGAGTACCTTGGGTTTTTCAGTGTTGAATGCCATCGGGTTTTCGACCGCCCATTTTCTGAGCCTGTCTAAGTCAGCTTTGATCACTAGCCTATCCTCGTGTGGCTGCTTTACCCCAAAGTTTGGTGTCATTGGTGAACTTGGCCAGTCCCCTTCTGACACCAATGTCTACATCATAAATAAAGATGTTAAAGAGTAAAGGCCCAAGGATGGAGCCTTGGCAGATCCCACTGATCATGGAGTACCACAATGACTTACTTCTGTCTGTTATCACTCTCTGGGTCCGACCTCAGAGCCAATTCCCCAGCCAACGGACTGTGATGTAGCCGAGGCCACAGTTAGCCAATTTTTTCAGGAGGATATCATGGGACACCAGATCATAGGCTTTTTTAAAATCAAGATATATGACGTCAATTTCTTCTCCCTTGTCCAGGTGATATGTCACCTGGTCATAGAAGGAGATGAGATTGGTCAGGCAAGAAAGATCCTTTTCCGCCATTGTGATACTTAGAAGGTATCTGTATGTGTGTTGGGGATTCCTTCTCACTAGGTGCAACACTTTGCACTTATCTTTGTTAAACTGCATTTTATTCTGTTCTGTTCACTTTTGCAAGCCGTCCAAATCCACCTGAATCCATTCCCTGTCCAACCGTGTGTTTACTTTGCCCCATAATTTGGTGTCGTCTGCAAATCTGGACAGAGTGCTTTCCACGCCCTCATCCAAGTCACTGATGAAGATATTGAACAAGGAGAGAACCTTGGGGGATCCCACTGCCCACATCTTTCCAGGTCAATACCAACCCATCCACCACCACTCTGAGTGTCCCATACGCCAATTCGCCACCCACCTGACTGTGTAATCCTCTATGCCACTGCCACTTAGTTTACTTATAAGAATGGGATGAGACACCATATCAAAGGCCTTTTTAAAATCCAAGTAGATGACATCTACCTCAACTCCTGCATCTAAGCATTTTGTGACCTGGTCATTTTAAAAAGAAATAAGGTTAGTCGGGCAGGATCTACCTGCTATGAATCCAATCTGGTTAATCTTCAGCATTATTTTTCCTGCTGGACTCCCACAACTGTGTTCCTTAATAATTTTGTAAAGGTTTTCCCAGGACAGAGGTGAGACTAACCAGCCTATAGTTACCTGGATCCTCCTTCCTTCTTTCCTGAAAATAGGGACCACATTGGCCCTTTTCCAGTCATCTGGAACCTGCCCTGAGCACCAGGAGTACTCAGACTGCCTTGCCAGTGGTTCTGCTACGACACTGGCTAATTCCCTCAGCACCCTTGTACGAAGGTCATCTGGGCCCACCAACTTAAACATGTCCAGCCCCTCCCAGTGTCCCTTCACTAGGCTGATGCTAACTGTTGGTGGGCAGATGTCCCTCGGATCTATAATCCGACTGAGAAATTTGTCTTTATCCGTGTACAGGAATACAGATACAAAAAACTCACTGAAGAGTTCAGCTTTGTCACTCCTATCTGTCACCAATTGCCCTAGTCTGTGCTGTAGGGGTCCTATGCTGCCATGCACCTTCTTTTTGCTCCCTGTATACCTAAAGGACTTTTTGTTGTCTTTAATTTTTGATGCCAGCCTGAGTTCCTTTGCTGCTTTGGCCTTTCTAATTGCCTCACTGCAAGTGTGAGCCAAGTAGGTACTCCTCCTTGGTGGTTACCCCCTGCTTCCACAGTCTGTGTGCCTCTTTTTTCGCCCCTAGACTTTCCTGGATTTCCCTGTTCAGCCAAGAGGGTTTCTTGGCCCCTGGGCAACACTAACCTCTAGAATCAGTATCCCTATCATGTGAGGTCTTACAAAGAATGCCTCGGTGTCAGGGCTTCCTCACATGTGCTATGGCATGACAGTGGAGATGGAGGAGAAAAAAAAAAAACAAAAAAGAAAGAAAAAAAAGTGAGGTAAATCGATTTGTATAATGAAAATCCTGAGAAGTGGCCATGGTCAGGTCTTTTAATTGCGCTGAAAGGGACAAACGTCAAGAGCCCAGAGGTTTCTAACAAGATCAATTCTGCACCACCAAGTAAATTAAAAGCAGAATGCAAAATAAGTTACACAACCTCCCCCTCCCTCCTTCTAAGCTCTCTAACCCAGATCTGGAGCTGCGTACCAGGAGTTCAGCTAGGAGGAGTGGTGTGGGATGGGATGGGTATTAAGACAAGCCTTGACCTTGAAGGGCCACAGGTCAGACAAAACAAACAAATCTAGTTGTGTGTGGAGTGCAGTCCAAGTGCTTTGCAGTGTGGGCAATGGGCGCTTTCCAACATTTCCTAAATCAGGCAAAGTTCCCACTGAGGCTTAGGCTCTGGTACTTGTCTCTATCTGTTTTACAGCATCTCACATGATGAAATAGCTTAATCTGATATCCAATCAACCCAACCTGCTTCAGAGTCAGCAGGTCACAATATTAGCTTCTCTGCAGCTACTCTCCTCTCAGCTGGTGCTCATGATGCTTCCCAGGTGAGAAGCACCCTAGGTTTCATCTTAGGTGCATTATGTGCATCACAGAGGCCTTGTAAAATCAGACACAACCCACTGGCTCCCACAACAGCTGCTGGCTTTACAAGAGTTTCAGAGAATATGCACCATGTCACAGATATCAAAACTCAGATCCAGGGACTAAGTGCCTAATCTGTAAGCAGGTTAATTAGCCATGAGGCTACCTAACAACACATCCCAGTGAAGCTCTTTTGTGAGTTAACAGTTCTTAGTGAGACACAGCAAGGCAAGGACATTCTTTATTGCAAGTCCTGCTATACTCTGAAGACCTGAATCTGTGTTTGCTCAGGCAATAATGTCAATGATTTGTCCCACCGATAACAGACTCAACTTCTATAGCGTCTAGGACGGGGATGGGCCAAATCTGGCCCGCCAAGCACTTTCATCCAGCCCATGGCACCCACCAACAAACTGTGCTCCGCCCAGCCTTTCTGCCCAGGAGGATGGGAGCAAGGCACCCTTGTGTACTGTAAGAGGGGACCTGCTCGGGGCCAATCTAACCCGGGCCCGCCCACCTGTTCCTGGGCTAACTGCCCACCTTCTCACCCACCATGCCTTGCTGTTAATTTGTTAAATAGATGTTAATAAGCAGGAGGCTGCCCATTTCCTGCCTCGATGCCAGGGGGCGCTATCCGTGCCTCATTTCCTACCCCACACCACAGCCCAAGCCTCGCAGCTGGCATCTATAGTTCTCATAGTCACTGGCCCCCACAATCCTACTGTTGAACCCCCACCTGGATTCTTCCCCTCATGTGGTCTCTTCTGCCGTCATACCAGGTAGCATAGCTCCCTGAACTGATCCCCCTTCAGGTGTGATCCCCCCACCGGGACCTTCGGCTTACTAGGCCTGGCCCACCTCCAGGCCAGTCGGAACCCCAGGCCCTCAGCTCTTGGGCATTCCTCACAGTGGGCCCCCGGCCCTTCCAGTCCTGGCCCCAGCATGGGCCAGTCAGTGGAAGTTCAGACAGGCCTGAGTCTATGGCCCTTACTCTTTTGCCGTGGGGTCCACCTTCCCAATGCTCCAACAAAGGAGTAACCCACCCAGTGGTGGGGGCTAGGGGTTAAGGCGCCCTGACCCACCTTTCACCGGGGTAGTAACTGGCCTGGTATTTCCTGGGGGCTCCCGCACCACTGGGAGCCCCACCAGGTCACCCACTCCTGGCAGGGTGCAGTTTTAGGTCGCACCCAGGACCAAGAGCCTCCTTATCATCCCCTACAGCTCCTCCCTTACCTCCAGATAACATCAGCAGCCCTGCAGCCAGGCAATGTTGTTGCCTGGCCCCTACCAGCAGAACTGCCCTGTTTATATGGGCAGCCCCGGTCCAAAATGGTTGCCCTCAGACACCTGGTGGCTGCCAGCTCCAGGCCCTTAAAGTGGCAGGCACAAAGAGTGCCCTGCCACAGTACACACAGCCCCAAACGTACCCTACTGCCTTGTTCCTAGCCTCGTGGGCAGAAGGGCCTGGCCAGCCAGCGTGCAGCTTCCAGGTGTGGATGCTGCTGGAGCTGTAGTCCCTGGGGATCTGCTCCACTTCCCTGGTCTCCTACTGACTCTGGGCAACCGGTAGGGAAGCAGCAGGGGCAGGACTATAGCTGAGTGGGAGCGCAGAGCGTGGGGCTGGCAGCAGCGCGGAGCCGTCACCCAGTGGGGTGGCAGTAGCACAGAGCTTGGGCAGGCAGTGTGTGGGTGTGAGGGAGGGTGGGGGGATCCCTCCCACACTCCCCCTGTAGCGTCCAGCTCTGGCAGGTGGCAGCAGCAGCAGGTGGGGCGCTCAGGGCGCAGGTGCCCAGCGGGGTGCAGCTCCAGCCAGCACTGCACATCGCAGCAAGAGGCACAATCTCTCTCTGGCCATCCATACTGCTGGTGCTCCCTGCCACTCATGAGCAGACCCTGCACTCACACAGAACGGGAGGCAAGCCCCAGCGCTGGAACTGGCTGCCTTTCCTGCTCCCCAAGGGAAGGCACCTGGGGCTTCCCGCCCCTGCCACGCAGCCCTGGCAGGAAAGGCAGCCAGCTCCAGAGGCTTCTCTCCTGTGCTGAGCAGCCCTGGCAGGGAAGGCAGCTGGCTCCAACACATGGGGCTTCTCTCCCGTGCTGTGGGAGTGGAGGAGCTGCCCACAAGTGGCAGGGAGCACCAGCGATACAGACAGCCCGAGGAAGGTTGCGCCCCTCGCAGCAATGTGCAGCACTGGCTGAAGCTGTGCCCTGCCAGGTGCCTGTGCCCTGAGTGCCCCGCCTGCTCCTGCACCATGGGGGGAGTATGGGGAGGTTCCCACAACCCCCCAGATATACACAATCCCCTCACATACCCCAGGCCCCCCACACACAGAACCACATCTCCTCACAAACCCTCCCACAGACACCCCAACGCACATATACCCCCACATCCTACCACTGGCAACACGTAGAGGGTGCACACAGGTGTATACATTCACCCCCTGAGCTTGGTGGTGCACCCCCTGCAAAAAGGCACTGCTAACACTGACAGCGGTGTCTGCAGGCAGTCCCCAATCATCACCCCCCTCACTGCTGACACTGCCAGCGGCATTTGCGGGCGGTCCCCAATTGCCGCTGGCTGCCACCACTGGCGTCTTCTGTGGGTGGTTGCCAACCGCTGGTTGCCCCCTCCCGCTGACAGTGTTGTGGCTGCCAGCACTGCTGCCACCTGCCTCTGAGGGCACACAGCATTCATGCACCCCACCATACACATCCACCACATGCCCATAGCCACAATATACAAAACTAAGAATTTTATTTTTGAGTTATTATGCAGTCACCTCTATATATACTACACAAACACAAATCATGACAAAAATATTTTTGTAATAAAATTAAAAGATGTTATAGTAGATGTTTGACTTCTAGTGTATGATTTGTTTTTTTTCTGGTTCCAAGATGGCAATGGC